>NW_008824061.1:1264665-1277604 GCF_000699105.1 Pygoscelis adeliae
TCAGTATTGGGATCACCCCTCAAGCAAAAGACAGGGCTATCTATTGACCCCCCTCTTAGCCAACTCTCTCTCCTCCCAACATTGTTAATGAGAATACAGAGACAGGCTCCACAAATTGCCACTACCACTAGAAACTTCTGTATGGGACCAACCAGCACAAAATGTCAAAGTTTGCCTTTAGGCCAGGAAGCTGAGCAGTGGCAGAATTCAATTCTTCCCTTTTTCTTCTAGAAAATAGACCCAGAACAGATGCTATGCGTTATTTTTCAGTACCAGGAGTTCATTTTGGTACCTGCCCCCCAAAATATGGGGGATGATCCATTCGGTGGCTCTAAATTGGAAGTACCCTGGGTGCTGGCGAGAGGGAAGTAATTGTGAGAGGAAGAAATCTGAAATTAGTTCACTGATGGATGATCTCTTTGAAGCCTGAAATTGTAAGAGTCACAAGGTTCCCAGCAAGACTGTGCACAGTTTTATACTGCAGGAGCTTTTTCTTTTAAGAAAACAGCTAAGAAATTGGTTTGGCAATTTACTGTTGAACAAAACTGAAAAGGATTGGTCTGAGCCAGGACACCAACAAGTTCAGATCATTTATATTGTGTAGCACATGCACTCAGCACCATGATGAGAGATGCTTTCTCAGAGGGCATCGTTTCAGAGGCTTGCCTTTAATTAGCAGTGAGCTGAAAGTAAACATTTAAGAACACCAGGGTTTGGACTGGGTTTATACAAAACTTTAACAATAAATAACAAACCTGGGTTGAGTATGTGTATCAGAGTTGATTAGACTTCTTGACCTTTCAGTTGAAGCAAAGCCACAGAGGTATATCTCAGGAGCAGCTTAGCTTTGTCAATCATTACTAAAGTAATGGCATCACAACATAATGCTTAACTTCTGGAGTGATGGCTAAACATATTCACGGCAACACCCTTTGTGTTAAATCTGTAAGAACCGTAGTTAATGGTGCGTTTCAGCCACAGGCTGTAAACTTCAGTGACAATCTATTACTGACTGTCGAACAAACCAGGATCGTCCGTTCTGCAGTGATCAGAGCTACGGTGCAAACCATCTTCCACCCCTGTTTAACTACGTCACCTGGATGTATCCGTTAGGATCAAATCGGTCCTTATATCATGCAATGAAATTTTGTATCCCTTATGAGAACTGTTGGGGATGTGTGTTTTTTCGGATGCATTTTGCTAGCAAACCAACCCCTGGCAGCTGCATAACAGCCGTAGAGGTGCCAGTGGTGGTTGTCTCAGGCTGGGAAGGGTTTCCTTCATCCTTGGTGCACGTTTGAGGTGGTAGGCACAGTGCATAGGAGATGGCTGGAGGTAGCTCTGCTTTTTCTGTAATGCCAGAACTGCAGCTGAAGGCAACATGTGATGAAAGCATGGCCTCACAATACGGTCTCCAGTGGTTCTTTATTTGTAGCAGGTCCTGTTAAATACAGCCGTGGGTTAATATGGAACTAAGCTTCAGCAACAGGAATTTGCGAACAGCTATGAAAATACCGAAACAACTGCAAGGTGCTGACCTTAAACTAGTGTTCCTTTAACTTCTAGCAGGTGTTTGAGTGTGTCCACGCAAACCTGAATTCGTTCCCTGGCTAGCGGTAATTTCTGAAGCGCAGGAAGCCATTGGGTAACGTGTTCTCTGGCTGAAGGCACATTGCGCAGAGAAGTTTTAAAAGCTCCAAATTACATAGGGTAAAACACTGCTGCAAACAAAGCTCTTCCCACGTTTCTCCTGCTAGTGATGCAGAGACCTGGAGCTTTGTGTTTCACTTCATGGATCACAGAAACTGGAGTTCTGTGTTTAACCTTCTTCCAGGTAACCAAACCCTTCACTGGGACCAGGCGGATTTTAGGGATTTTGTGGGGGAAAGATTTCAACTTTTATAGAATTTAGTCATCAGCCCTTTTTATTTTTTTGGGAAGAATTTTTTGAGGATCTGATTAATTTGGGGAGGATTTAATGTTCGCAACAATTCCAATTAACGCAGAGAAAACATGACTGCCTTAATCTTTTATTCTGTTTATGGCTATTGAAATGGAAGAGCATGGGTCTTCAGCAGCACGGGTGGGTATTTGGCTGCATTGATAGATTACTGCCTCAGAGCAGATGCACTTTGCTTCAGTTTAACTACACTAAGGTAGCTCCGCTGAGGTAGTTTGAAGGATGATAAAAGAGAGTCCAGAGGTTGTCATTCAGCCATGAAGAATACTCAGGGTACACATAATCACAGCAATCGGCTGTCTGGTTTTGACCTGTTATTCTAATAATCAGTTGAAGTGCAAAAACAAAACTAAAATATTCTGCACCAGGGTGCATGTGTGACATGGCAAATTAGCTCAGTTTTAAAAGGACACATCTGGAAGAGTTGAAGCTTCTGTCTTTTTCTCTAGTCCTCATTTGGGTTTCAACCGCTCATGAAGTTTCATAGATAATGTTTTGTATGAAAGATGACTTATACCTAAAGACCTCTGGTGAAACTAGGGATTGAAAGGCAGTGTGTGCACAGGATCAGACACGTTACAGAGATTTGTGGGGTGATTTCTTGCTGTTTACAGTGACACAAGCTTTGCACAACAAAATCCTTACAAAGAAGTCCTGTTAATAAGCTATGTAATATAAGATCTCTCAATTATACATATTTGATACAAATTTCTGATACAGAACAGTGCTTTCCAGTTTGACTCAAAGAAAGTCAGAAATCTCTACATGTTTTGGATAGATGCAGAAGGAAATCCAAAGTAATGATTTACAAATTACATTCTAATAGTTTTCTCCAAGAAATAAATCTAATTTCTTCCATCTTGCTCATTCTGCTTCCCAGTGTTATTGCAATTCTATACCTGATCTGAAGTTTTTTGTAGCAAATTTGGGAAAATGCTATAACACACCTAATGTGAGTCAGCCAAAAATTGTATTGTATTTGATTCAATCGTACTGATGAACGACTCCAGTTATTTTTTTCCCCAGATAATCTGAAACTGAGGCTAAGATCAACAAGGCTTGCAAAAATAAACTTGCTTGAGCAGAGAGTAGAAAATATACCTGAAAAACAAGTTTCAGGTTCACATATTTGCAATACCTGAAACCCGACTCCGGGAATGATGCACCGCTACTATCCGAAAAAAGGAAAATGCTGGGTAGAGCACACATCTCGTCAAAACAGCTCCAGTTTACAGCTACATTCACAATTAGCTACTGGAAAATGAGCTACAGACCAAGAATTTGGTCACAGGACATTTTCAGCAGACATTTCTGAATAGCAAAGCCCAGTTCTGTAAACAGGTCTCTGACATCTCCTTGTGTCTCTCTGCTCTCATCCTTCCCTCTTTCACATCAAAAGAAATGCTTTCCCCTTGGCCTAGCTTTCATCTGCACACTATTGAATTTATTGAGCTCTCTGCAAGGTTATTCACTGGTTTCGATACGGGCTAGCTGAGACCAGAGACGCGCAGAGGCGAGAGCTCAGCCCTGTGGTCTCTAGGGAGAGGTCTGGTTTTCATCCCTGCAGGAGCCAGCACCTGTATGGCTCTTCCTCTCCGACTTCCCGGTCTAAGTTCGGTAATTATACGGGTAAATTATAAAAAAACAACACATGTCTGCCCTCTCTGATTTACACGTGTGTTTTCAGTTAGCAGACTCTGAGTCGGACTGTGAGCTTGGCGAGAGGTGAGTGTGGCTCTCCGTTTTCTCACCCGCGGCTGCTCCCACCCCGGGCTCTTTGGGGGACGCTGTGCTCCTGCCTGGCACACTGACACGGAAGAGGAACGAGGGCTTCCAGGAAAAGGCCGTTCAGTTTTTCTTCCAAAAGAGGAAAGGGAGGCTGGCAACCCTTTGGGTTTTCAGCAAAAACGCTGGTGGCGGTTGCCAGTGTTCAAAGGCAAACCAGTTGCACGCTGCTTCGTACATCATCTGCATCTGCTCCCATCTACATAGAGAAAATTTTAATAGGGTTCACTTGATGGAGGAGAGCTTCTCAGTCCTCTACTTACTGATGGTGCTTTTCTTTGTGTTTGTAGACGTGTGTTGGAGCCAGTGCGGCCCCCTCATGCTGGACTGAAAGTTCCTTTTATTTTTCCCTTGTTAGGTGTGTCGGGCAGAGCGATGAAAACTTTAGCAGCTGGTATGTGTGGTAAGTTTCAGATCTGTTTTAGAAGGAAAAACTGGCAAATAATATTCTTTGATGGATATATATAGAGAAAGGCATATAAGAGAGACTGATAGCTAGAAAGCATTGCTCCTGGGCTGTCCCTTTGTTCTGTGTTTACTGACTAATGGGAATCATTTATCCATATCCTCCTCACTGTACGCTGGCAACTGAGCTGGGCAAAACTGACGAGTGCTTTCGGGGAGAAATGTTTGAATTTCCAGCCAGCACTCGGCGCTGAGCACTCAGCACTGAGACATTGGTTTCTGGGGCCTTTGATCATGTCCAGTACACTGACGAGGAAACGGCAACATTTAACGGCTATTTGCAAAAGATGTTAATGAATATGTTAATTTGAAGACATGCAGCCATCTGTCGGTGCTGCCCGCAGATGGTGATGGTAGTGTTCCTCCCCTGCTGCCTCTGCCTCAGGTTCCTGATGTTGTTTTTCCTGGCCTTGCTCCTGTCCTGCGGGATCTGCTGCTGCCTGCAGTGCTGGCTGAAATGGCGGAGCTGCCGCCCCCACCGACGCACTCTGGCCGTCTTTGCGCTCAGCAGCTCGGATGCCTTTTCTGGTTAGTCCTCTCCCTACCTGCTGCAAGGTCCCGCTGGCCCCAGCGGGCAGCTCCATCGCCCGTCCATAGCCCAGTAAGAGGCAGCCAGGTTTGAGTGGGAGCTGGGCTGCAGCCAGGTTCTGTTCAGGCATCCTCGGGGGGATGTTCAGACTATGGACTGGAGGGCTTAAGCAAGCCACGTCCTCTTTTCCCCAGCCGTACCTTCAGCTGAACTCAGTGCTCTCCCTGTGTCCGCCTGTCCCTGTCACGGGGCTTGGCCGTGCTAACAGTGGAGATGTGAGGGACCTTCTCCAAGACCGCACCAGTCTACTTGAGCCACCCTGGCAGGCAGCTTGACTGGCTGATACACCCTGGGGTCTGTCAAAAAGTTGTCTTGGTGGGTGCTGTTCATCACGGCAGCCGCCCTCAGCATTCCCCCAGGAGCACCCAGGCTTTTGGGGACTGGTCTACAATGACTATGCGTAGCACCCAGCACTGACCTGGGGTATTGCCAGCAGCATCAGCAGGCTGAGCCAGACAGTAGTCCCTCCAAGAAGAATAAAGCTAATTCTGTCATTAGAGTAAGCCCTTCCCAGAGGAGTTATTGCCTGCTTTCTGGGTGGTCATGAACAGTGTCTCCACAAGAAGGACCCACCCTAAACCCACCCAAATTCCTCTGTTCTCACTTCTTGCATCTGGAGTTTGTGGTGAGAGGCTTTGTGATGCCATGCTTCAAAAATTACATCCATGCCTTTCTTGTTTCCAAGTGGTTTGACAGCTCCTCCCAGGCTCACCTCTCTCACCCCCACGCTCACTCTTCACGCCTGTCTACTGAACGGTTACGGCTTTGCTTTTTTCCAGCAAGTGAAAGGCCTCAGTGCCCGTTCTCCGGATCTCCAAGCCCCTGCATGACTGCGGAGATGTCCTCTTCTCCTGCCCCACGGTTCAGCCATGGGGGAACTGAGTTGCCTCCATCCTATGAGGATATTATGAAGGAAAACAAGCTCTAGATGCCATGTGTTGGCTTTCTGCGATGCCACTTGGTTCATCGGAGATCTTGCATTATGCTACCGTAGTGTGAGATCAAATCAGCCCTTTCCACAGGTTGGCCGAGGGACTGAAAAGCAGCACATATTTCGTCTGAACCTAAAAGGGGAGACAAAATGCAACAGAATAAATGCCAAAAGCATGTGTTGAATCTGTCACAGGAGCTCAGCTTGGCATTTTGTTAGGGCTCTGGATTTCAAGAAGTTCCTTCAAAGGTCTGTCTATATTCGGGGTTTCTGGCTCAGCCTCCAGATTTATCTCTCTAAGGATGCTTCAGCTGGTGCAACCCCGTGTGTTTTAGGACTGAATGTTGATAAATGACTTGATAGTTACTTCTCAAACTTCTGCTCCCTCCTTCACTCGGCACGGTGCCAACAAACACCCTCTGGCAAAGTCATGTTGTTCTAATACATTGTAATGCAATCATGCCACTATGCGATGAAGGATTGTTTGCCACATTTAAAATATTTAGCACAGCATATCAGATTTGTCTAGTGCAAAAGGCAGCAAATTTATGGCCAGGGAGGGAAAGCGAGAGATGGGGATTATGGGGGGAGTAGGCAGTGGCAGGAGCAGCTGGCTACAGAACATGAAAAAAAGTGAGTTTGCTCATTTAAGCTGTTCTTAATTTCATGGTGACTGTCCCCAGCTACTCTTGCCCTAGCATTGCAGACCTACAGGCTTTGAATGGCCCAGGACCCACATGGCAGCTCCCCACAGACATGAATTATGGGGTTAGGTATTTGGTGCTTAGCTACAGAAATTTATTAGGATAAAGAATGCCGTTTTCTTTGAGGTGACCACTGCAGACAGGATGGGAAGACACTTCAAGAAGACTGCCTTATACCCAAGCAGGATCAGCTCTGCCTAAGCCATTCGTAGGAGGTATTAGCCTGCCTAGTTCTCAAATTACAGAGGAAAGATGCCAAATTTTCCCCTTAGCTGGATTCCAGATGAAAGCAAAAATTTCCTTTGTTTGTCACGGGCAGGTCACTGAAGGCTGGATTCAGCCTGCCTGACCTCTCTACCTCTGCTCTCTCAATGGCAAGGGCTGAGCGCTGCAATCAGACGCCTCTTGGTGCAGAAGGTAAATGTCACACCTAGTGCCGTGCATCACGTGCCTGCGGAGCCACGAGCTCACAGTCAAAGTGGGCAGCTGCGTCCATCTTAGGTACCCCAAAAGATTAATGGAAGCCCCCAGCCTGCCTCGTGGAGCAGCTCCCCACCTGTAGAGTGGGGTTAGTACCTGTTCTCCTGCTCAGGAAGGAAACTAGGAGGATAAATCCACTAAAGGTTATGAAGTGCTCACATATTCTCATAACGAGGCTATATAAGTACCTTCGCTAAAAGAATTATAGCATATTTTGGGAGACAAATTCTCTGCCAGCACCACCACAAATTATCTCCATAAAATCTTATTTTAGAGGCAGCTTTAATGTTTGACTCCTGTGTGAAGGGAAATAAATGTTACTGTAGCAAAATGAATGTTTGTGCCAGCAGGGTAAAAAATTACAGGGTTTATTAATAAGGAAAATTAGCAAGTACAGTCTCAGCCAGCGGAGAAGTCGAGCAATTCCTGAGTGTCCTTTCGCTGGCTGAACTTAGTAAGAATTGCAGGTAATCAGCACCTCTCAGGATCAAACCCTTTATATACATAACTGCTTCCACTACTCAACCCCTTCAATTTATGCCCCGAAGCATGAGATTTGATTATGTTTGTCACTTCAGCTTGCATAGCCTGCTAGTGGGCATTAAATCAGCCATCACTTCCTTCCCACCTACACACGGCATTTGCTTCAGTGACCCCTTCGTGGAAGTGAACTCCACAGGTTGTCTGCATTATAAGCTGCATAAAACATTACCATCTCCTGCTTATTAATTGCTCGGCTCTAAATAAATTGCTGCCTTTAATTTCATTGAATGTCACCTTCTAATCAGATGGCTGGAGAGGCTAACAAGCAAGAATTGCTCTGGTTTCAATGCCTCCATCACTCTGCATCCCTATTTCACAAGGTCCAGTAAGCGGCACTCATTACCGAGGCAATAAATCCTTCCCCAGCCACCCAACAGAGGGCAAGCGTGGCTTTCAGCAGTGCACCCAGGAGGCTGCTTGCTCTTGCAGAAACATTTGTGGGAAACAGGTTTGTGTTTCCGTGCTACTAGTGTGCATTCAAGTGCATTCAGCTTCATGTTTGGGGTGCTTTAATTACTCACAAAAGGAATGAAATTATTCCATGAAAACTGCATCAACTGGCTTATAGTAAAGAAAGCTACTGTCACAAAATTAGGCTCCAGCTGGACCCATCTGCAAACAGAGTTTGTGTAGGGTTGCTTGGGGGGGCGTAAACTGACCTTGCTGTTGGCTTGGGGTGGGGAAGGAGAGTACCCTGAGTGGGAACTCAGTGGGCACTGCCCTGGTCCTTGGCTTCCTGATCATTGAAATGGAGAAAAGGATGGGTTCCTTCCTTCTACAAATGTATTTGGGATGGCCCCACTGACCTACCGCTGCCTACGAAAGCTGCTTCTCCCAGCCTGCCCCCTTATTCCCAGGTGCTCCAGCAGAATGGCAAGGTTTCTCCAGACCTGTGTTCCCCTGTCACGGGGCTTGGCCGTGCTAACAGTGGAGATGTGAGGGACCTTCTCCAAGACCGCACCAGTCTACTTGAGCCACCCTGGCAGGCAGCTTGACTGGCTGATACACCCTGGGGTCTGTCAAAAAGTTGTCTTGGTGGGTGCTGTTCATCACGGCAGCCGCCCTCAGCATTCCCCCAGGAGCACCCAGGCTTTTGGGGACTGGTCTACAATGACTATGCGTAGCACCCAGCACTGACCTGGGGTATTGCCAGCAGCATCAGCAGGCTGAGCCAGACAGTAGTCCCTCCAAGAAGAATAAAGCTAATTCTGTCATTAGAGTAAGCCCTTCCCAGAGGAGGTATTGCCTGCTTTCTGGGTGGTCATGAACAGTGTCTCCACAAGAAGGACCCACCCTAAACCCACCCAAATTCCTCTGTTCTCACTTCTTGCATCTGGAGTTTGTGGTGAGAGGCTTTGTGATGCCATGCTTCAAAAATTACATCCATGCCTTTCTTGTTTCCAAGTGGTTTGACAGCTCCTCCCAGGCTCACCTCTCTCACCCCCACGCTCACTCTTCACGCCTGTCTACTGAACGGTTACGGCTTTGCTTTTTTCCAGCAAGTGAAAGGCCTCAGTGCCCGTTCTCCGGATCTCCAAGCCCCTGCATGACTGCGGAGATGTCCTCTTCTCCTGCCCCACGGTTCAGCCATGGGGGAACTGAGTTGCCTCCATCCTATGAGGATATTATGAAGGAAAACAAGCTCTAGATGCCATGTGTTGGCTTTCTGCGATTCCACTTGGTTCATCGGAGATCTTGCATTATGCTACCGTAGTGTGAGATCAAATCAGCCCTTTCCACAGGTTGGCCGAGGGACTGAAAAGCAGCACATATTTCGTCTGAACCTAAAAGGGGAGACAAAATGCAACAGAATAAATGCCAAAAGCATGTGTTGAATCTGTCACAGGAGCTCAGCTTGGCATTTTGTTAGGGCTCTGGATTTCAAGAAGTTCCTTCAAAGGTCTGTCTATATTCGGGGTTTCTGGCTCAGCCTCCAGATTTATCTCTCTAAGGATGCTTCAGCTGGTGCAACCCCGTGTGTTTTAGGACTGAATGTTGATAAATGACTTGATAGTTACTTCTCAAACTTCTGCTCCCTCCTTCACTCGGCACGGTGCCAACAAACACCCTCTGGCAAAGTCATGTTGTTCTAATACATTGTAATGCAATCATGCCACTATGCGATGAAGGATTGTTTGCCACATTTAAAATATTTAGCACAGCATATCAGATTTGTCTAGTGCAAAAGGCAGCAAATTTATGGCCAGGGAGGGAAAGCGAGAGATGGGGATTATGGGGGGAGTAGGCAGTGGCAGGAGCAGCTGGCTACAGAACATGAAAAAAAGTGAGTTTGCTCATTTAAGCTGTTCTTAATTTCATGGTGACTGTCCCCAGCTACTCTTGCCCTAGCATTGCAGACCTACAGGCTTTGAATGGCCCAGGACCCACATGGCAGCTCCCCACAGACATGAATTATGGGGTTAGGTATTTGGTGCTTAGCTACAGAAATTTATTAGGATAAAGAATGCCGTTTTCTTTGAGGTGACCACTGCAGACAGGATGGGAAGACACTTCAAGAAGACTGCCTTATACCCAAGCAGGATCAGCTCTGCCTAAGCCATTCGTAGGAGGTATTAGCCTGCCTAGTTCTCAAATTACAGAGGAAAGATGCCAAATTTTCCCCTTAGCTGGATTCCAGATGAAAGCAAAAATTTCCTTTGTTTGTCACGGGCAGGTCACTGAAGGCTGGATTCAGCCTGCCTGACCTCTCTACCTCTGCTCTCTCAATGGCAAGGGCTGAGCGCTGCAATCAGACGCCTCTTGGTGCAGAAGGTAAATGTCACACCTAGTGCCGTGCATCACGTGCCTGCGGAGCCACGAGCTCACAGTCAAAGTGGGCAGCTGCGTCCATCTTAGGTACCCCAAAAGATTAATGGAAGCCCCCAGCCTGCCTCGTGGAGCAGCTCCCCACCTGTAGAGTGGGGTTAGTACCTGTTCTCCTGCTCAGGAAGGAAACTAGGAGGATAAATCCACTAAAGGTTATGAAGTGCTCACATATTCTCATAACGAGGCTATATAAGTACCTTCGCTAAAAGAATTATAGCATATTTTGGGAGACAAATTCTCTGCCAGCACCACCACAAATTATCTCCATAAAATCTTATTTTAGAGGCAGCTTTAATGTTTGACTCCTGTGTGAAGGGAAATAAATGTTACTGTAGCAAAATGAATGTTTGTGCCAGCAGGGTAAAAAATTACAGGGTTTATTAATAAGGAAAATTAGCAAGTACAGTCTCAGCCAGCGGAGAAGTCGAGCAATTCCTGAGTGTCCTTTCGCTGGCTGAACTTAGTAAGAATTGCAGGTAATCAGCACCTCTCAGGATCAAACCCTTTATATACATAACTGCTTCCACTACTCAACCCCTTCAATTTATGCCCCGAAGCATGAGATTTGATTATGTTTGTCACTTCAGCTTGCATAGCCTGCTAGTGGGCATTAAATCAGCCATCACTTCCTTCCCACCTACACACGGCATTTGCTTCAGTGACCCCTTCGTGGAAGTGAACTCCACAGGTTGTCTGCATTATAAGCTGCATAAAACATTACCATCTCCTGCTTATTAATTGCTCGGCTCTAAATAAATTGCTGCCTTTAATTTCATTGAATGTCACCTTCTAATCAGATGGCTGGAGAGGCTAACAAGCAAGAATTGCTCTGGTTTCAATGCCTCCATCACTCTGCATCCCTATTTCACAAGGTCCAGTAAGCGGCACTCATTACCGAGGCAATAAATCCTTCCCCAGCCACCCAACAGAGGGCAAGCGTGGCTTTCAGCAGTGCACCCAGGAGGCTGCTTGCTCTTGCAGAAACATTTGTGGGAAACAGGTTTGTGTTTCCGTGCTACTAGTGTGCATTCAAGTGCATTCAGCTTCATGTTTGGGGTGCTTTAATTACTCACAAAAGGAATGAAATTATTCCATGAAAACTGCATCAACTGGCTTATAGTAAAGAAAGCTACTGTCACAAAATTAGGCTCCAGCTGGACCCATCTGCAAACAGAGTTTGTGTAGGGTTGCTTGGGGGGGCGTAAACTGACCTTGCTGTTGGCTTGGGGTGGGGAAGGAGAGTACCCTGAGTGGGAACTCAGTGGGCACTGCCCTGGTCCTTGGCTTCCTGATCATTGAAATGGAGAAAAGGATGGGTTCCTTCCTTCTACAAATGTATTTGGGATGGCCCCACTGACCTACCGCTGCCTACGAAAGCTGCTTCTCCCAGCCTGCCCCCTTATTCCCAGGTGCTCCAGCAGAATGGCAAGGTTTCTCCAGACCTGTGTTCCCATTCTTACAAAAGCAGAGATTTTGCTTGGCATGTTATGCTTTTGTAAGCACTCAGCCCTTAATGAGGGCAGTTAACACTGTTTGGCTGATGTTTCCAGAGTATAAGGAAAGATGAGCCATTTCTTTATAATTCATCACCTTAGCACTTGTTCTTAATTCCATGCATTGGGAAAGCACTTGTTCTGCTGTGGACCTCTGGCTGCCACTCATCCTCTGACTTATACTTCCTACTGACTTTGAGAAGAAATGGCAAACTGCTCTAGAAAAACCCAGAAAACACTGGAAGGCAGATGTATTTGTGGGGGAACTCGTCAGTAAGCCTTGAGAGGGGGAAACAGGAGCAGTGCAGAGGAGCTAATTGCTTGGTGACCATCTGGAAGCAAAAGACAAAGAGAATGTGGTGAGGCGCATGGCTGGACTTTCACCTCTGCACATCAAGAGCTGAATAATAAAGTCATAAACTGGCTCTCAGGCAAAATAGAGCAAAACCAAAGACAGCTGAGTTGTAACAGGGGATCGGTCAGGGCTGCCAGGAGGGTTGCACACAAAAGATGGGAAAATAATAGAAATGCTCATTAATCTGTTTTTTATTGTCATCTGAAGACTCTGGATTATAGGCTAAAGGCTTTTGCACGGGGAGGAAGAGGATGGGGCCGGGGACAGGTGCTCGCTCTCCTCGGGTCACTAGATGGCACAATTCTGGCTCTTTCCTTTCTCGCTCCAAGGCATCTTGCAGCAGGGACCCAAGACCCGGGAGAAAATTGTTCTCTGCTGCCTGTAACAGTGCTTGGACAGAGTATTTCGGTCATTAATCGCTTGCCCAGCGATATTTAACAGATGCAGAAGAGCAAACTGTGGGGGTCCAGGCGCAGCTGAGAGAGAAAACCTCGCTTTCTTGGTGGAATTTTACTTTTCTCTCTTGGAAAGTTTATAAAATGGCTATAAGTAGATGTGTCTAAACTGGGGATAAATTCTACAGCTGTTGAAGAGCCATTGCTGTACTGGGGTCTGGGGTCTTTAGCTACTGGCAAAGCTCTGGACAGCCTCCGAAATCACACCCCACTTTCCCACAGCTGGTCCTGTTTGTGCTGCTGCCTTTTGTGTGTCCTTGCAGGAGACCGGTGATTTCCCTCACAGGAGTCTGAGCAGGTCACCTGGCAAAGCACCTTTCTGGGCAAAACTTGGACGTGGGTTAGAGAAACAC
>NW_008824061.1:1277662-1287672 GCF_000699105.1 Pygoscelis adeliae
CAAAGGCAACTGCATTTATTATATCTCACTAATGTCACAATATGTAAGGAAAACAGAATTCTGAAGTAACATTCTTACCTACTGAAAATAATTGTTCAGATCTACTGAATTCACACCAGAATCACATTACAATGTGTGTGAAAAGGCAGGAAATCCATCTTTTGGGAAATATTCATGCAGCTGCAGTAGGAGACAGTCTAGTTCACAAGGTCACAGTAAGAGTGAGTCCTCATTACAGATGGAGTTATTAAAAGCCCTTATGAACAAGGCTGATGGAGGTAGTGAGAGGACAAAATATTGCATGCAGAAAAGGACAGCCATTGCAGATGTCATTGTTTTATTATCTCTCGCAATTGCCTGGATCAAAAAAGCAAATCAATACCTATCTATAAGGCATGAAATCAACTTAGCAAAGAGCTTACCTACAAGACTTTGCTATTTTCCATAACTTCCAAACAGCCAGATCCGTGGCAGACTGCACCGAGCTGTGTGCTGTCAGTGGAGAGGGCAATGGGGAGCCCCAGGTTCAAGGAGACACCGTGGGGCGGGTACAGCAGGGAGGAAGCGTGGGAGTCCCAGCTCTCAGCTAAGTCCCTGACTCTGCCTATACCCTGGGAAACGAAGCAACGAGACTGAGATGCCCAAACGTACGAAAATACTCCTTGGAAGTCAGTGAAAATCTGGAGAAGCCTGAAAGGCTGTTGGCACTGAAGGATTAAATGTTGGGCCTCAGCTGGAAATTGCAACTGAGCAAAGAGCCTTGGTAAGCCATGAACAGTCATCAGGAAGGCAAAGTCAGTCTATTGGCATTCCTAGCAAGCTGCTGCTGAATGGGATGTAGGTAGGTATTAAGGAAATATCTTAATATCTGACCTCACCTGCAATGTCTTTAGCCTTAGGGACTGGTTGTGATTTTGAAAGAAAAAATAAGTTCTGTGTTCTTTCTGGGAGGTTTCTTGCTAATGAATAAACAACCAGACTAAAATAGATCTGCATTGTGGCATGGTAATGAGCTAATGAGGAGTGAATACTGCAGTCATGAAATCGGAGTCAGAATTAAATCAAACAGTGAATTAACAATTAAATATTAACAACTGATCAAAACATCAGATAGACTGTCAGCAGGATTTGAATAATGAAGCAATGCAGCATTGGACTGGTTGTTACAAAACATTAACCTGGCAAACCTAAGGCTTGCTGTGACCTTTTCCTAGTCCTCTTGTGCAGGAGATAGATCCTCAAAGGCTATGGTAGAGTGTGGCTAGAACAGGAGCATGGTTAAAGAATTAACCCTTATTCTACATAGATACTGAAGAGAAAGGTTCACAAATGTTTATGCAACATTCTTTGTATACATGTATATTTAAGGATGATGCACCCTGAATTAAGGTAGTATTTGGGGTATGCGTGTGCCTTATTTGTGTACCCCCAGGGGGAGCACAGGGCTGGAGGTACTAATGAGACCAGTCTGCTATATTCACCCCTGACCAGGACATACACATTTAATCCCAAAGTGTCCACTGAGCCGCTGCTTGGTGTCACCCATGTGTTGCAAGTCACAAAACACCTCCCACCGCCTTAAAACATGCTGAAGACCATTAGGACAAAGGCCCAGAAATCTCCTCAGCTACAGCTTACAGAAGAAAAGAACAGGAGAAATCAATGATCTGAGATCTGTAATTACATCCTCGCTAGGAGGCGATCCCAGACTATTTCTCCTCTGCTAAACAAGAAATAAATCTTCCCAGCAAGAGATAATCTTCATGCCTCAGAAAGAGCTGTAGAAAACAGCAACAAGAGGCTGGCAGGTGTCCCTGAGTGTTAGTGGTGAGGGCTAATGCGCTGGCTGCATAGTCTGGGAAGGATTTGATTCAGGATTTTGGTCCAAGCGATGATGTCTTTGCTCAGTACCTCCTCCTGAGGAGCGCCTCTGCACTGGGTGAGTCAGGCTGGGTCAGCCCGGGGCGTCGGGGCATCTCTCCTCCCTCGGGGAGGCTGAGGCAGCGTTGGCCTCCCTGGGGAAGAGCAGGGATGCAGGCATCGGAGCAGTGGGTTCATCTGCCCTCTCCTTCTTGGCGTGTCCCTGAAGGAGCAGGGGAGCAGAGGCACAGCCCAGGAACCAGACCCACAAACTTCCCCAGAGCTTCCCTCCCCGGGCACAACGTACCAGCTCCAGCTCTTCCACCCCAAAAGCCCCACAGCAAATACATGTTTCTGACGTGACTGTGAAAAAGTTTTTTAAAAAAAAAGCTCTGGATGTGGCCTTGCCTCTCCAGTTTTCTGCAATAACAGGCAGAAATTCCTATCACCTCCAGATCTCTTTGTGCATTCTTGGTATAATCCACGAATTCATCACATTGCTCATAACTCTTGTACTCCTCGTCTCTCAGGACTTTGTAAAAAAGCCTCCGTCACTTGTCCTACTGCGTTTACACCTGTTCAGTATAGCTCATCTGTTGGCAACAAGTTGCTTTCAGTTTGGCTAACATAGACATCTGCCAACCAAAGCAACATGGACTCTGCAGGCATGAAGCCTCCCTTGCCTGGGCAGCAGTGCTGCCGCAGGGGCTCTTGCTGAGATGGTTGCATTATGATCTGAGCCTTGTGGAGGTGCTTGAGCCCGTAGCAAAGCCATATGGACCTGCTGTTGTCCCATCTGTCCCAGGGCCTGAGGTTATTTGATTAGGAGCCATATCAGGATTGGGTTATGTTTTACCGTTGCTGGTCAGTTCTGTGCTGCAGCACAAGATGCTGCTTCCAGGATAATCCATGAGAAGACTCAGACCCCCTCATCTTCCATCGTAGGGGCTATCAGAGGTGCTCTTTGGGACATAGCCCACTCCATCCACAGCCATCCCATCTCCCTCTGGCCCTCATAACATAAGGCGTCACTTTGTATTGCCTGCGGGGAGGAAGGGAGTTTCTCCATCCAGTCTCCCCACCAAGCAGTCAGTGGAGGAAGCCTACCTCTAGCGGACCCTCAGTACCCATAGCTGTGCACACCCTCCTGAGACTCCGCTGTTGTTTCTTCACTCCCCCTGAACAGGTATATCTCTGTGCTGAGAGCCTTTTCTCAACCCCTGGTGCCCACGACCATATGATGTGGTGCCCATGGTAGAAAGGACTGGATTTGGGCAGTTCCTGCCAAGCCTAAGAAAACTGTGTCTCAGCTTCTCTTTCCTTCAAAGGCATGGCAGGGCTGTCGGCACGTTTGCATCCATCCTTCGCAAATGTGTTAAACCACGCTGGGTTTTTTCACCAACCCTAGTGAAGACATGGCTGATGCTCTAGCCTCATCCAGCCTATGGCAACCTGGATTGCAGCAAGGGACAGCAGTCCTGAACTGGATTTAAATACCTTTTGATAGAAAGGGACAACAGATTTTACTATCCTTTATCCTAGTTTCTAGCTGGTATAGACATATTGTCATGCAGAAGGTCAGATCTTGGCTCTTCACTCACTTTGTCTTTCTCCAGGCAAAATTTTTACTAAGCAGAAAGAAGCTGGCAATTTCCGGATCTCAGTGAGTCTAGAGCATCTGCAATGTACATTTGAACACTTACTGAGAGGACTGTATTTTGCAGGGAAGAATGCACCTGAATTTGCAGTGTTTCCTCAGTGCAGAGGTTCATGGGCCAAAGAGAGGGCCAGGCATTTAACACAGCTCTTTATCTTCTGCTGAACTCTCCAGCTGCCTTTAAGAGGAGCAGACCCCCATGCTGGGTACACAGGGTCCAGATGTTGGCCAGATGATCGGGCCCTCTCTTCACCTGTTTTTTCTGCTTTGTACATTCGGTCCACACATTGCCAGACACGGAACAGATCCATCTTACAGTTTGGGGATCTTCATGAGGAACACTGGGGTCTGATCCAGGAGCAGCTGATTTATCTCATTCGTACCAATAGTGTTGAGCCAAATGCTGAAAGAGTTTGTGTCGGTTATTTCAGTCCATGCTTATGCAAGTGGCCTCAGCACTCAAGACAACAGGATCCCCTAAAGCAAGATCTTCTCAGAGATTACTTTCTTGAAGGAAGGTTTTTTTTGAAGCTTTCATAATGCAAACATTGTAGCGTACAGTACATCCTTGAAATTTAACTTTGCATCTGTATCACAACCACAGGAGCTTGGGTCTCTGTGCAATCCACTACAAATTAAAGTAGAGCTCTTTCTGGAGCGCTTACCTCCTCCTCACACTCTTGTGTCCACTGCATACATTTTGGCAGTAGCTGTTTGCGAGGATGGCAAATGCACATGTGTTACGATTGTGCCAGCTGAGGAATAGCCTTTCCTCAATGAGTAAGCAGAGTGGAGTCTTCCAGAGCTGGTCTCTGTGAGGCACAGGGAGAGAAATAGGATCTGCTAACGAGTGCTTGGTGACTTTCAGCTGCAAAGCCTCGAAATGCAGAGAAAGCAGCACTCCAAGATATGACATAATAACACATTTTATGTCATACTTACACCTCCGCTCCCACCTGAAGACCTTGATGTGCTTTCTAGAGCTGCTGAAATAACACTATTCCCATTTCACAGCTGAAGATATTGCTACTGGGGATGAGCAACCATCCTGAAGGATGTCCCTGAAGGACTTTCCCCACCCTGTGTGCCTGTAGCACGCCCCGAGCGATGGCTCTATCTCTGAACTGTGTTTCAGCCCTGCCACAGTTCCTCACCTCTGAAGAGATACATGCAGCAGGTGAGCAGGGCCCCGGATAAGAAACAGCCAAGTGACCCTGCCATGCCGAGCCAGCACGACCAGCCAAACTTGTACTGGATGCCCAGAAACACGTTGTGGAAGACCAGAGAGGAGCGCTCCACGTAGACATCAACGGCATACCACACCGAGCCGGTAATGCCTGGGAGACCTGCAGGACAGGAGGGAGGTGCCACACAGAGCTCCCAGATGGACCACGAGGAGATCACAAACATAAAATCTGGAGCTATAGCCTGCTGTCTGCTGGGTCAGTCTTTAGGATGGGAACGGCAGGTTTTGGCCCCTGTTCAGCCTCAGCCCCATCACTTTGGCGGATTTTCCCTGGCTCCTACTGGTATCAGCTGGAGCGCTGTCAGGCAGAGGCTGTGCCTCGCGGCTTGGCACTCACACACACCATCAGCGCTGGCTGGCAGCACTCAGGTTTCTGCAGTAAAAAGCAGAAAGCTCCTCCCTTCTCAGCTTGTTTATCAACTTGTTGTAAAGTTGCTTCAAGAATTTAATTTTCTAATCAGTTTTGACTTTCAGATCTTTGACAGTGGTTTTCAGACAAACTTTGGGAGGTGAATGGAGGATGTTTAAAAGAACGTCTCAAAGTGTTTTACATGTGCTCCCAGTGGCTGAGGTGAGTTATGTGTTGAATCTGCTTATGCTGAAGCAGAGGTGGATGCTCAATATTGGCATAAAGTCAAAGGAAGTTACTTGGTACCTAGTTGACTGTCTATTTTTGCGTTTAAAATTCTCCCACTGGCTGTAACAGCAAAGCACCTCAGTCAGTCAGGTATTTATCACCTAGGAGGGACAGATGTGTTATTATCCTTTTATTAGAGATCGGCTGCAGAGATTTTGGCTAAGTGACTTGCCCAAGGTCACACAATCTGTGGCAGAGCCAGGAACCAAACCAAGATGCTGGGACTTTCTAGTCCTTCAGCAATTAGGTCTCTGCCTTATCAACAACACTGACTTCTTCACAGTAAAACAGCAGTAAATGGAAGTCAGTCAACTCAGAGCCAAGCCACCTGGTCAATACATGAAATGAAAGCAAATAAACTCAACTATGTGCTGTTAGGGGCAGGCAGTGAACAGACGAAGCTATATTCCACGAATAAAGCAAATAAAGATTCTTCCCCCACGTTTACCCTCTAGAAAATCACCAGCTCCTCTCCCCAAAATAAGAGAAGGCTTTAAAGCTTCCCCCATTTGCTAAAGGGTGTCCTGCAGGATGGGGGCGTAGCAGGGGAATACCTGCGATGAGCAGCATAACTCCAGAGACCAGGCAGATGCGCAGCTTGATGAGCGGCTCATCGGGAAGGAATTTCACGCAGTCCAGTCCCAGGACGAGGAAGAGAAATCCAAGTCCTGCCAGGATATCTGCTGTGATCATCATGGCTCGGGTCAGCACCAGCTTCACTGCAGGACAAAAGCAGATCATTCTAGTGCACAAGGCATGGAAATGTGGGTGGGTAATGGGGTCAGGTCCTGCGGGAACATTTTTTTCTGGGGTGAAGCTTTCTCCAGCTTCCCCTGGGAGTAATACCTCACTGAGAAAAGAAACATGGCTCTAATATGTATGTGCACCAAATTATCTGTCACTGAATAGAACAGATGCTCTTTTTGTCTACACTCAGGTGTTCCCACCACTTGTAGAAACATCTTTGACTCTGACATACCAGGGTGCTCAGCGAAGATGGAGTCGTACTCATCGCAAGTTTGGATCCCGTCAAAAACATTTGTGACACATTCCCACCACAGGCCACGGCATTTTGTACTCACCTGTGGGTTGAGAAAAGAAAGACGTCCATAAGTTAATACATCCACCAACACAGCAGATGGTCAGCTAGGCCATCCTAGCTTCAACAGAAATCCTGGTCCAGTTACATTGATGGCAAACCAGAGTTGTTTATCTTAAAGAAGAAAAAAAGCAGTAGGATGGAAAAGAAGGACAAAGTTTTCTGTGTCCCTACTAATGGTTTTAAATTAGAGCAAAAGAAATTCAGACTAGACATTAGGAAAAAAACCTTCCTATTGGTAAGGATAAAAATTCTGAAGGAAATTTCTGGGAGGAGCTGAGGGGTGGCTGACGGGAGAGATCTAAGAGCAGGTTTGATCACTCCTTGCCAAATGCTTGTCTAGGCTTAGCAGGGCAGGGCTGTGGACCAGACAACCTGAGCCTTTGCTGTCTGTGCTCCCCTTACATCATCTTCCTGATGAGAAGGAGCAGCTCAGGGGGGAGCATGACTGGCGGGGCAGGCGTTGCACCAGGAGCCGGGCGCCCGCAACGGGAGGTGGCCGCGGCGTGGTGAAGGAGTGCTTTGCTGCAGAGCGGAGGTGTGGATGTAAGCCCCTCTCCAGACACATGTGGAGGGCTGCCCCCAAATGACTCAGTCATAAACACTGGCTGGAAAAGGAGAGGCAGCTAGAGCTGGTCCTGGCCCTGGGGCTCCCAGTGCGTTGCCGGCTATGGGACAACGCGTGCCTGAGCCACAGTCATCACTGAGACATCCAGACTCAGCAGACGTTGCAGTAGCATCGTGGCTAATCGTCTCCGTTGTCCTGAAGCCGTAGATACCATTCCCAGCCCAGCCTTCCATAAATCACTTTAATATGGGAGGTATTTTCATTACCAATGCAAATATGGCAACAAGCACCTCTAAAACATTCCTGGAATTGCTCATACAAGGAGCAGAGTTAATGTCAGTGCAGCTTTGGACTCCAGCCTACCCCGCTGCTGCCAGCGACACCCGCTGTAGTTAATGGAAGGAGAAACTCTCCCGAGAAATGGGTTTCACACAGGGGAAGGGGACCGGGCACGTTTGGATGATGCAACAAACTCATTTTTCTTGCGCTGTGTAAATCACAAAGCAGATAATAACATATCTCAGCCTCTTAATAAAGCCTCATTCAGGATGTATTGAAGCCCGTAGCCAGCCGCAATATTTTCTCCACAATGCAATGTTTGAGCCAAACTGTACACATTCTTTGTGATAGTGCACTGTGGATTAAAGGTGAGTAAAAATGATTCACTACTTCAGACTGGCAAAAAAGATACTATTTATGTTTGAATGAAAACAATCTACATGTTTCGTTTTGTGAAGATGAAAACTACTTACAATTTCTCAGAATTTTGGGGCAAGTTTAATGAAAAATACCACACAGAAAAAAGAAGCAATGCTGGAAAAACCTGGTTTCATTGATTCTGTGTTTTTCAAGAGAACCGTGTCATGTAAAACAATTTGCCATGTTTATATCAGACTTAAGTTTTTACCATGGCCCTCTTAACCCAGCTACAACTCCTCTTTTGTCTTAACTCACCACCATTCAGGCTGTGCTTGAAATTAGCATATTTTTTATTAAATTATATTTTGTTCCACTTGTGTTTATACCATTTCATGTTCCTCCCTAACCACCGTAGGCTCATTCATATTACTCTGTAGTCGGCTAATACTCTCAGTTACTCCTCACTTGCTCGCGTTAATATTGTTTTCTAAGTCTTACATGCAGCATCTTCGTTTAAATTATTTATAAAGAGACTAACAGGATTCCAGGCTTCATTAGCCTCCAAGCAAAACAGAGGTCTTAAAGTGCAACATCTGTGATCGTGGTCTAGCTTGTGAAACAACCCCCTTCCTAGACTAGAAAAAACTTGATTAATTTTTTGTGTGTCTTGGGATGTTTCAACTGTCACCTACTCCTGCTAAAGCTGAACATGGGCAAAATCAGGGATCAGCCGATCTCTATGCAGCACGTGCACAGCCAGGGATAAATGTCTCATTGCCTGCGCAGGAGTGATGGGAACAGACGTCAGAGGGAGGACCTGTGGCTGGCCTGAGCCACTGCTGAACTACTGTGGTTTCTGTTATCTGCCTCTTAACCTCCTCGGCCATCCCTTGCTCTCATCTGCTTTGTGCACCGTTTGTCCTTCTGGTTGTTAATCTGCTCCCAAACCACCCTTAGGCATCTGCCGTTGTGCAGACAGCACAGACCCTTGGGCACATGGCAACTCTGGCAGCTCGCTGCTGTGAACGGGAGAGGGGTCAGGTCTGGCTGGGGCATCATGTGCACATGGTGGGGTGGTGTGAGAGGCAGAACAGGCCTTGACCCTGTGTCAGCACTGCTCAGCAATAACGAAAACATCCCTGTGTTATCAACGCTGTTTCCAGCACAAATCCAAAACGTAGCCCCATACTAGCTACTGTGAAGAAAATTAACTCTACCCCAGCCAAAACCAACACAAGGGGGGCATGGATTTCTCCATCCCATGGCTGGACCCATGTATCACGTTGGTAGCACTAATTCCCCATCACTTCTTTCCCCCCCGTAGCAAATCTGCTCCAGCTTCCCTGGGCCCAACCAAGGACTCCCCGAGAAGCTAAGCTTTACGGCCAAACTCCTCATCTCCCACTTTGATTACGAAACACATTGCCACGACCTGCTTTCCCTAACACAAGTATGCATGTAAAACATAAATTGCATAATGACTGTAATATATACAATTATATCATATGCATAATGTATAATTAATATTAAAATAATTCTAATACAAAAAAATGACAGAACAAGCACACACTTCCCCTTCTGGGGAAAGCGCAGAAGACAAACATGTGAGGGATGTTAGTCAGAGTGTTTTACCGCACTGTAAAAAGGTGCCAACATACAATGATTACAAGCCCAGCACGAGAGTAAAACAGGCAACGTTTAACAGTAGTGGTAATATTTTTAATCCACCTGCAACAGGGAGGGACTGTGTACAAAATACAGTGCTTGTTGGGAAGCAGATTATGGCTTTTTCCACCACAGACTACTGCAAAAATTGACCCAGGTTTGTCTTGATGCTCACACGGAGTGCACCAGCTTAAACCACTTTCTGTGTTGCCATAACCTGGTGTTTCTGAAGGGGAGGCGAGGGGCTGTGAGAGCTGAGCGCTGGCCGGGGCCCCTGCAGCCCCTCCGGAGGCAGCTGCTCCTGGTGCTCCCTGGCCTCTTTCTCCTGGGCTGCTCCTCCAGCGGGACCACAGCCAGGGCTTCCTCCTCCCCAGCTGCTGGGGGCCAGGGTCAAAGCCAGGCGGCTTTCTATGCTGGATGATGGAGTTCCTTTCTCCTGAAATCAAAAGTTGCCTGAATTACCCTTTTTCCAGCTGAAAACAGGAGTCATTGTGGACTCCACGCCTTTCTGGCCATGGACAGTTTACCTGCATTCCGGTATTTAGAGAGGCAGTGAGTCATTAGGGCCATTAAGGAGATCAGTCGGTCAGGTATTAAGGCTGGGGGCATTTTTCTCCATTATTTAGAATTCACACTCAG
>NW_008824061.1:1287699-1302830 GCF_000699105.1 Pygoscelis adeliae
AGGAATGTGAGAGTAGTGGCTGCTAATAACCAAACTGGGTGTTAATGGAGCACTTTGTGACAGCCCAGCGCAGGTGCCTTTGTGCCAAGAAGAAAAGGTTACACAGCCTCAGGGTAATGGACTGGTTCTTTCCTGGACTCAGCTTTACTCAGGAGCTGGGTTTCCCTCTTCTGATTTTCTTGGAAATGACGGCACAATGTGGGATCCATTTGGCTTTTCTGAGTATACTGATATCTTCAGCTGACTCCAGGCAATTCACAGCTTCCTGAAATGAATCTAAAATATCTTCTAAATTAAGATGATAAATGAAGATTGATATTCCAGCCAGCATCAGCGGGTGCACACTGTTTTCCCTGAAAAGAGGCTCACTGGGCAGACGCACTGACCATCAGCAACCTCACAGCACTGGATCTATGACCTCCTCAGCATCTACAACCACCTTCCAGGGTGGCAGTCAGATTGTCGGGATTTCATGTGGCATAGAGAAAAAAGGTATTTTTCTTGTAATCACTTTTAGCCTTCTTTCTTCAGATAATTCATCACTTGATGTGATGCAGCTAAATGTTGCGTTGCAATCATTGAGTGCAGAGGAGATCTTCTGGTTTCCTATGCTGGACAGCAGGTAGAAAGTTTCGTCCTGATATATTCAGCCAAACTCTCTGTGTTGGAGGGTGTTTCACCCTCACTGCATCAAGTGTCTAGTTTACCAGAGAGCAGATTCCCACACTGTGGACCTGCAGCCTTTAAATATACAGAAAGTGCTAGCTGGCTGCTCTGGGAAGAACAATACAAATTTGCAGTACCGAGTGCTGGAGAAATGGCTATGGTTTGGGGTCTGGAGTCTCTGGGGTGCAGCTCGCACGTATGCAGCATTCTGCTTCCTTGTTGTTTGCAGTTTACTTTTGCCAATACTCTTCTCTAACATGAGAGTGCTAATGTCTGCACAAGTTCAAGAAGATATTTTTGAATGCTGGATCTGACACCAGTCCCCATGCTCCCCATAAATTTCTGCTAGCCCTATAGCTCAATGGCTGTTATGAAACAGATTTGAAAAGCACAGGCATACATGCTGGACTTTTCCACCAAGAAGTCTGACCTACAGAATTAGAAACATCTCCAAAACATCCATGCAGGCTGGAGATGCAGGATAACCGTACTCAAGTTCATGCACATTTAAACCTAAAGCCTGTAGACCTTTCCTGAACTTACTAAGTGAGAGCAGAGTCTGGATAATAAAGTCTGGCGGAGAGAATTACACAAAATACCACTTTCCCCCTGCTCTTGCCAGAGTCATTAATTTCATTTTCATCCAGCACAACAGGGAAACAGTACATGAGAATGGAGCAATGATGCCGGGAACCAAACTCTCTCTAGGACACATTTGTTTTGGTGATCAGGCTCTCCTCACCCCGATCTTACCTCCAGGGAATCATCAGCATTCACCATCCAGCAGTCTGTCCAGGTAGATGCTATCAAAAACCCAGTAGAGAAAAAAGCAAAAAAACAGCCCACATACTGGAGGAAAAACCTCATGCCAGCAGGTGCTCAGCACATCCAGGGGGGTGAGAACAACAGTGCCCAGCCCTTGTTCTTAAAGCTGGGGTAGAGGCAGAGCCTCAGTGTCCCAGGTCACCACCACCCTCTTCCAGTGGCCTTGAACAGCGGGAACTTCTCGCTTCTGCAGATGCCATCCATTAGTGATGGCCGCAGGAGCAACGCTCACCTGCAGTGGGGATGGGAGGAGGGTGAGAGTGCCCACAGGAACTGCTGCAGCCAATCCGCCCTGCACAGTTAAAGCTCTTGTCATGCCTGGCTGAAGAGAAATGGGGCTGTGCAGAAGTGGCATGCAGGTAACTGAAGTCCTGGACTTGCAAGGAAAACAGATATCATTGCAGGTTTTGGCAAAGTAGGAAGCAAAAAAAAGTATCAAAACTTGCTCTTCAGGGCACAAGTTTTGAGCGCCGCTAAGGGACACACAGAAGAGCTCTCGTGCAGAGTCATGTTTATTCCTGTACATTGGTTCATGCCTTAGCAGTGAGCAAGTATGAAGTGTCTTGCTGTAGATCCCAGGCCCTTTGGTTATGCTGTTGGTCTCTGATGCAGTGATTATCCAGTTCAACACAGGAATGTCACCAGAAAGGGAAGGGAAGGGAAAAGGTTAACAGTCATGGGCCTTCAGAGCCAACACCAACAACCATCCCAGCTCAGATATGGAGCTCTGTATTCCGCATTTAAGCCAAACCTAGATACTTCTCATGCCCTGGACTTCAATTTCTTCAGGGCCTGAGTCCAGCTCCCGTGTGGGAATCTTGAGCTTTTCAAGCCAGTTCCAGTTTGGGGGATTTTGTTTGGTTGGATTTTGCTTGGTTGGATTTTGCCTGCTCGCTTACTGCCATTGCAACCTTCCTGTTTTCCTGCAGGACTCCCTGGGTGAGCAGGGGTCACACAGGCTGCCGGGGACAGAATGACGGGGCCTCTGTAAGGAGGCTTCTCACTCCTCTCATGCAGTGCTGAGAAACCCAGCAAGGATCCAGGGCACCTTCCAGGAAAACCAAGGGGGAGCAGGACTAGAAATTCATCCCATCCCAAAGGTACAAATGCACAGAAACCATCACATCCTCAGTGATCTTTATTTTTGAAAAGAGAAGCCATGAAAGACTGGAGACCTGCCTTTAGTGGGAAAGTCTTCAACACAGGGCTGAGGAGCAGATTCTCACTCTGCTTTCAGCTCTGCTTACAATCTGTTTTCCCAAACTGATGGTGTCTGTCATCTCAGTTGTCACCTCCAGATGGAGCCAATCGGTACTTTTACAGAACTGCTCAACGCTTGCTTTCTCTTCTCCAAGATTTCCCTCCAAATACAATAGCAGTAAGAAGTTTATTATTCTTACAATATATAACCCATATAATTGCCATCATAACGTCATGAGGCAGTTTTACTGTCCGAGTTAACAATCTTTTGCCTTGATCCCAGGATCGCTCTGTTCCTCAAAGGTCACACCGCAGAAGAGGTCCTCAGCACATGTTTTGGAGACACTGGGTAGAGAAAAAAAGTCTGAAGTCAAAAGGCCAGGGTCTGCAGGACTCCGCTGCTTTAGCTTTTCTGCTCTCTGCTTTCTAATTCCATTTATAGAAGCTGACAAGTGAGGAACTTTTCTTCTTCTGTCTCTGCCAGATGCATGTCTTGATATGGTTATGCAGGTATGATGCTTTCTGCTGAGTTTTCTGGCATCCAAGGGTCTATACAAGGTAAAAACACCCACGATCTTCACTTCATGGCTTTCTTTGACAAGGATAGAGTTGTGTTTCCAGCAGTTCTGACCCACAGGGACAGGGCATTGGCCATGCAGGTCCCATAAAGCATAATGACTTTCATTAGCCACATAGATATAGATATAGATGGCATTGATATTGAGACAGGTACTGATAATATGCATCATCTTCCTATGCTTGTCTTGCACTGTGTTAATTAACCTGTGGCTACACCAGTTTTCAAAACAAGGTATCCTAGCCAGTTGTTATCAGTAGTAACTCAGAAAAAGTGGTGTGGTGAGCTCAGAAAAGGCCTGGAAATTCTGAGAGCGCCTTCCACAAGAGGCGGCAAGAGCAGAGTTTTACAGTAGCAGAGAATTAGCCAGCAAATGTATTATAGCCATATGGATCTCCCTGCCTTCTCATTCTGTCCTGCATCCAAATACAAGCCTCTTTCAGTCAGGATAAGCCCAGCTGGGGAGAATGAGCCATTTTTCCTCATTTGGCGCATGGTGAAAGTGTGCCAAATACAAGCATGACTGAGGTAGAAAACAAAAAACTCCCAGGGGAACAGCAGGACCATGGTAATAGCCAGAGTGGTGTTTCTAAGCTTTTGTAACGGGCACATCATACTCTGTTCTTCCAGCTTAGCTCATCAGATGTCCACGCATGTCATCCCAAGGAGCAAATTCCACTAGGGGATGAAGGCAGCGTGTCCAGGTGCCAGTGCCACCTGTGCTTCGCTCCATCTCTCCATAGCTGTCACGGCAGTCCTGGCAAGGTCTTGTTTATTTTCCACATGCCCAGCAATTTGTGTTGCTGTCCCAGCTCCATCCACCTCCCTGTGTTCACCCTTCCTGCAGGGCAGGGCAGGCGAGTGACCCTTCCTAGAGCAGGATGCCAGCGCTTCCCTGGCCATGAGTCACCAGGGGACGGGAAGTGGCTTCATACCATCCATTTGCAACTAGCTCAGGGCTCAGGAGCATCCTGGTCTCGGCAGCAGAGCAGGTCAGGATCCTCCAGTTTTGCCTGGTGGAAGACTGCTCCAGAGCATCCAGCACAAGATGGTTTGTGATTTTCACCTGACAGAGAGGGCAATCCAATATCTGGTCCTTCTTTAGGTCCATGTTTCCAAACAGTCCCATGGAAACTGCTGGACTTGCTAGAAAGAATAAAATATTCTTATTCAGTAGAAACTGGCAAGGTACATATTTAATACTCTTTATTTAAAACAAGTCAGCACCTTCATGAAGCGAAGTCTGTAGCAGTTTCTCATCATACTCTGCTTTCCTAGCTTAGCACGACAGATGCCCGCTCAGCTTTGGAAAACAGCTCTCCCAAAATTACCTCCCAAGATGTCTTTGTATAGCCTAAAACCTGGCTGACATGACCCAGTGTAGCCTTCAAATGGATTTGTAGGCTGTACTATATATGCTAACTGTATCTTACTCTCTTGGCTAACTTAACATTTACAGTACTTTGACACTAACAAAAGCATTAGGGTATTCTAATACTTAATTATCAGAGCTTGGCCTTGTAGGGCTCTTAAACTGTGTGGTATCAATGCAGCATAACTTTGCTAATGTAACAGCCTTATCACCTCGACTACACACACTCCCAGCTAAGAGACGAATGCACTACGGGTCGATTGCTTTTATTACTCATTAACACAAGGTGGTCTGTGCTCTCCGTTAAAGCCAAGCCATTATGTTACAGAGAGCGATAGAAACTACTGCCAATCTTGGGAGGATCATAGCTGGTTTTCATCCGTCTACCTACAAAACCATTCTTGCAGCAACACCCCAATGAGGCCGCAGTCCCTTGAGCAGGGAAAGGTTGTGTCCTCTCTTTACTTCCACAGTGTCTAATATAGAGTGTAGCAGAGGGCCTTGAGCAAGAGGGAAGCGGTGATGCTGCACATCAATGCGTGAAATACGGACCTAACTGCAAGCAAGCAAGCAGTCACTGAGGCGACTGTCGTGTTCAGGGCCAGGGGCTTGTCCAATGGGCACGGCTCAGGAGCCAGAGGTGATGGAGCTTCAGGAGGGGCTTCCCTAAGAGCTCTTCTGCTGCTGTGGAAGACTCCACGGGCTTGTCTGCCCAACCCTTCCCACTCCTCCCTCCTGGTTGTACCCCCTCCGTTTTCCTGCTTCATATACCACCATCCATGGCCTCTAAGTGCCTTCATCTCCAGAGCAGTGCTCCTTGGACATGAGATGCATACACACATGAATTACAGGGCAGTGTGTGTCAGCTGTAATATACCACTCCAGCCACGCTCATACAGTCACAAAACCCTAGGAGCTAGCTTGGAGTTAGTTGGTAACCCCACAGAAAACAGTAAGACTTCTGTGCAACCTGTGACTTTTCAAGCAGCCAATACATAGGATTAAAAGAAAATAGGAAAGCAAAGGCATTTTCTAGTAGATATGAGCTTAAAGTATTGGTAAGTAAAAACTCTGTGTGTGTGTGTGTGTACGGATACTACACACACAGGTATGATGCTTGCATACACTCCTTTAAAACAGTTTTTTCAATCACTCCAATGCAATAAATAATAAAATAAACATTTCAATACCGTCTTTTCAGGCTCTGCAAGTACCGTGCAACTTCAATACAATACATTTTGTTTTATAGCTGCCTATAAAATCCCGCATCTGAGAAACACATAATCTCAACGATGTATTACTAACCCCATTTTAGAGCTGGGGAAACCGAGGCACTGACTAAGTGCCTTAGATCGAGAGCGAGGAGTCACAGCCCCATTCCTCTTTAACACTGGGGCAGCACTCTCCGCATGGGCGTGGTAAGATCCTTATCAGTGAAAACATGCGTGTCCACTCGGGTTTCCTGAAAGCAGCCACCGAGAACACACAGTGCCGTCGCTGCATACCAGCTTCACGCAGGCGTGTATAGGCAGAGGAGCTGGGCAGTGGATTAGACACACCTTTTCTCGGCATGTCAGTAGTTCCAGCAAATAGCCCTCATCCCCAAGCACCCCGGGGGCTGTTGATGCCCTGCCACATCCCGGTGGCGTCATCTTCAGCGTTTCCCAGCGTGTGCGTTTCCCAGCGTGAGCCTGAACTTTCCCGTGCCCTGATGCAAAGGTGATAAAACGCGAGTGAAGCACAAGGTCTGTGCCACTAATAGCAGCCGTGCGGGAAGGGAAGGGAGAGCAGGGTGAATATTTAGCTCTTTCCACAGCAGCAGAGGAAAGCAAAGGAAGAAAGGTGCCGTGGTGGAAGGGGTTTGCATTGTGTCTGTGCTCCGGTGGCTGCTTCTCAGAAACCTCGCTCACCTCAGGCTAAGTGAGAGGGGCCCGTCCTACGTGCGCTTCACCCTGCAGGCTCTCCTGGCTGAAATCCAGCCCCTCTTGTGACTCACTTCACAAGAAACATCCGCTTCAGACCTCTGTGCCCCTCGCTCCTATTCACCAACCTGCTTATCGGGGAGTGATGAAAGACCCTCTAGGAGACTCATCGAGGAAGGGATAAAAGTAACTACCGGGTTAGAAATGCACAGTTTGGTAACAGGATGTTTGATCTGCTATAAAAAGGCAAGGAGGGCAAAAGCTGAGGCTCGGAGAAAACAGTTGCTGCTGTGATTCACAGCCCATGAGCAGGGGACCGTTTTGGGACCTGGTTAGGTGAGAGTGGGTCAGGTTTGGGTACGGGATCTGCAAGGAGTTTCCCGGCAGAGCTCTGGGTCTGTGACTTTCTTAAAATCAGTGTCTGCCCACCTGCCCGTCACCAGTCCTTCACCACACACTCGCTGTACCCTTCTGTTTAATACCCAGCTACAAGCTGCACATTGAACGCTGCCCGGAGCTGAGGCAGAGTGACCCCCAGGTCTGCCCCCCTCTGTGAGGTGCTGTACCTTCTGTGCACAGCCGGGCTCCGGCAAGGGGGAGAAGCCAACTGCAAATGCCCCGAAGACTCCCACGAGGCCACCCCCTCGCTCCAGGCCTCTCCTTGCATGGGTAGGGGACAGGGCAGGGATGCCTGTGCCCCCACCACTGAGCAAACTAGTGTGAGCAGACACCCTCATGGCTCACATACACCCCGTCACCCTCTGCCTTCACCTTGAAGCCAAGCTGTGCTGTAGGCTGGAGGACAAAATCATGGAGGAAGAGGAGGGAGGAAGCAGAAGGACAGCCTAATCCTTGACAGAAACTCCCTGAGGAATGGGAATACATGGGCAGAGTTGCAGTCCCAGCCCTGGGACAGGAGACAACAGTGGGTGACTGCGGCCTCCGGTACTCATCTTGCCCAAGGCATTTATATAGGGTGTGTCTTCAGAGGCCTCCTCTCCTCTTCTCTTCTCCTGCCCTGTGCTCTCCCCCACATCGGAGTCTCTCTGCGCACGAGGAGAGGAGAGGAGAGGAGAGGAGAGGAGACGAGAGGAGAGGAGAGGAGAGGAGAGGACGGCATGTCCTTTTCCTCTTTCTCTTATTCTGTCCATATTCTGCCCTGGTGGTCGTGGTTCACGTAGGGCTTGGTTTCCCTTTCTGTTCTTTATGTAGACTTGCTGTTCTTCAGCTAAGCTCTCCCAAAGGAGACCATCCCTCCACCTGCTTCTGGCTTCAGCTTCATTCGCGCCTTCTTTGTCAACAGTGCAGGGTGTAGGCTCAGCCGAGCGTTCCCGAATCACCCATCAGCAAAGCCTCTGTGTACATCGGGCTTAAGGAAGAGTTTTCATGAGCAGAGAGAGACAGCTGGGAGAGAAACACCTCCAGCCTCTGGCCTCCAGCCAGATAGCTGGGGTTTTAAACTCCCTCTAGGCATTGAAATATGACCTTGGGTTGCCAATGTGCTCTCCCAGTCCTAACGATAAAGGGTGTGTTAGAAAGTCCAGGGGAGAAGCTCCTGCCGTCCATCTCTGCCTTGCACACACATGCATAAGCTCTGCTTCCAGTGCAGATGGGTCTTGCAATTAGCAAAGGATTTTCAAGAGTTTCATTCCCATGTAGGCACTAGAATAACTGGCCACATTTAAAGACTTCTTTAAATGTTTGACCCTGCTCCCCACTGGAAAATCCAACCATGTGTGTCACAGCAGCAGCTACTGAGTGCTTCAGAAATACCTGGCTCTGATTTCAGTGTCTTAAAGGGGACTGAAGCATATTGGATATCAATACTTACAAATCCCACCCTACTGCTCCTCTCACTTTCCAGAGACAACTACTTGTTGGAGGATGGTTGTACAGGGTCAGCACATCTGTGAGGATGCTGAGCAACTGTTCACCGGTTCTGGCCTGTCATAAGATTTCCTACAGCACAGTAATCTGTGTGCCTTGAATTGTTCCAATATCCAAGTACATCCCAAATAGGTTAGGTCTTATGGATCCCCAGAGGAATTCCTAGCAATATGTGGAAGGGACTAAGTTCAGCAACCCCAAAAAAGACCTGAAACCTCATCTCCTAGCCTTTACATTGCCCCTGAACAGTCTGATCTACAAATCTTGCAGCAGTTTATGGCAGTGCCTTTCTAGGAAGGACCCTGGATCACTTTATCTTCCCAGCACCGATTACCTGACATGTCGTAAGGGCTGAGGAAATGGATAGAGGTTGTGGTCCAGGCACAAAAAGGTGAGACATAGCCATACCCTCGGATGGGAATCTTTGAGTAATCTCTAAAATGCTGAATACAGCTTGGGCTTTTCCTTGACATGAAGGTTGCCCCAAAACCAGACTCACAGGTACTTGAGCTTGATGGCTTAGTTGCTCACTGGGTGAGCAACATAAATGGTGGTAACTCTGGCTTCGTGGAGGTAACTGTCTTCAGTATTGGCTTAACAGCAGTTCCTGCGGAGGAACTCAGATCTAGTCATTAGGCATCTTCTCTTCTTCCTCCTTCTATCTGTTTGTTATATCATTCCATGCCCCATTCTTCCTTCATCTGATTTCAGGAAGAATGACCTGAGGTTCTTCCAAAGAGGAAAATTTTTCATTTTTGATCCTGAAGGTGATCAGACTCTTGCCAGTCTCAGGAACTGCATTCCATAACTGGGCCATCAAGCTCATACATGAGCACAGACACCACCCATCACTGAGTCCCTGGTGGAGACTTGGTGAGATGTGGGTAGAAATGTGATCCCTGCTATAAGTGGTCCCTGAAGGATCAGGACCAAGACCTTGCAGACATCAGGAACATGGTGAGAGCAAACAGGATGGCTGGATGCCAAAGGTTAGGTCTTCACAGAGCCCATTTCCTGGAGGATCTGAGAAATGTTTTCCTAACTGCACTTAGAAAACTCTTCCATGGATGGTACCAGGGATTAATTTTATCTTGTCGGGACCTTGGTGCACATCTCCTGTGGCTCATAAACCGAGTATGACACTCACACACACATGGATCTGCCTCCCTCTCCCTCTCAGTCAGGCCTGGGTCTCACTTATTCTCATTGCTCCCCCTCTCCTGCTCTGGGACTCCGACACCAGAAGCTGCTGTGCTCCACCTGGCCCTAGTGGAACATGGTGGGGAAAGTGGCCACACTTCGTGGTTGACCCTTCCAACAAGGCACACTCTTCACCTTCCACTTCACTGCTGAGCCTCTTCCCGAGATGCCCCACCACACCTGTCCCATCATCCGACACCATGATTAGTTTCATACATTTTGAGAAAGACATTTGTTGATGATATGACATAGAGCTACTTTCTATTGACAGCATGCAGAAGCAAGTTTAATAACTCCCTGCTTTTCCCACCATTACCTCTCTAGTACTGTGAAACTCATTGTTTCCATTAATTTGATTGTGTCTGACTTGTTTTCTGTCTGGCCTCTGGTACAGAATGTCCAGTGAAAGAACAATCCTAAAATAGAAAAAGCAAAAGCAACATAAATCCTACCGTATGGGTCAAATCTCTTGGCCTCCATGGGATGGGTTTTGTGCCATGGAATCTCTATCAGAGCTTCCAGTATCGCTTTGGAAAACAACGCGTGAGTGGCCAAATGCAGGACCACCTTTATTTCTCAGCAGCTTGTTGCCTTGTACAGACAAGCCCGGCGATCTGAGAGCTGTCGGTAATGACACACACGGTGCAGCTTTATACATGCCAAACCCACTTGTTTACAGATGGGAATGATTTCAGTGTTTTGGGGCATTCTGAGGGACAGTCTCAGGCCTTGTGGTCATTTGTGGGTTGCTGATTCAGGAGAGGAGGAAAAACAAAGGCAACAGGTGAAAACCGAGAAGCCAGGGAAAAGACACGATTCCTTCCAGAGCCCTCACCAGAGGGTGGTTTGGAGGAGAAGCCAGGAGTTCAGCCAGCCTCCAGCCTCATGCAACTTCAGTGTGTTACATATAAGCACATTTTAACTAGAGCCAGATGAAATCCATCATGTGAAGAGTAGAGTGAAACTACTCCCAAAACTGTAGCTTTATTAGAGCCGGTGAGAAAACATGAATGTTTGAAAGACTGCAAGAATATGGTTGATTATTAGCTTGGTTTATCTCCAGCAGATTAGGAATTCCAGGTCATATCTGCTGACCAAACACACAGAGGTTTATGGTGTTTCTGACCCCCAACATTTGAGAAGGAACAATTCATACAGCCCATTTTAAATCCAATTTTCACAATATATTCCCTGCGTGTAGTCAGTATCAAATAAGTCCAGTCAGTCCCTCTAACTGATGCTGCCTCCCCATCAACCACAAATTTCAATTCCAAAGAGGAAATTTTGAACTTTCCTCCTGGAAATGGAGATTTCAAGCTGGGTGTGCAGGGAAAAGCTCCAGTTTTGGTGCTATTTGCTATCCTCTTGCCTTCTAGGCAATGAGTCATTTGGAGCAGGTCTTCTCCAACAACCTTTTTTAAAACTTTGTGCTGAATGGCGGTCCTGCAATAGTGAGCAACTGATGAAGGGTTAAGCTTTCTTTGTGCTGCTGTGCTCTGCAGCCCTGCAAGCTGTGATCTTTGGCTGTTTCAGCTGCTACCATGGTCCAACACAACGTCTGCCCGCACTGCAGACTGGGTTGGACACAATCCCTGACTAATCCCAGGAAAGATTTGCAGCCGTCTTAGATCCTCCTGACATCTGGGCAAAGACATCTGGGTGCTGCCTGCAAAACAGTGCTTGGAGCGAAGGTTCATCAGGGGTGTTTCTCCTGGATGGATGGGGGAGTAAGCAGGAGAGAGAGAAGAAAAAGCGGCCTGCAGATAAACAACAAAGTAATTTTAAGGTTTTTTTCTAGACAATGTAAACCACAGCTAAATGCATGTGGTCCCAGCAATCTGCCCTTTTTTTCCCAGAACCTTGGAGACATCAAAAGAAAGCAAGTCATAAGGTTCAAAAGAAACAAGCTGTTGTATTTCCCCGTGAAACGCAGAGTAAACCTGCAAAACTCCTTACTGCAGGATGCTGCAAGTGTCAGAAGTTTCAAAAAACAAACAGCCAAATTTATGGAGGAAAAATCCAGTGAGCAAAATTAAAGTTAAAAGTACCAGTACTGGCTCAGGATATATTCAGGGTGGGCTGCAACACATTTTGGGTTAGTGTCACTATGTGCTTGTGTTACTCCCTGGCTCTACAACTGTCTGCCACCAGAAACGGCAGGCTGGGGTGATGTTGTCTGGCCATTCCCATTTTCTGGTCCGGATGCGGAGCTCGCGTCTTCACTCTGAAACCGGGATTGTGCAGCCGTGCCTGCTCTGCGCACCTGTCCCTCCTTATAATAACTTATAATCAGTACGAGATGTTTCCCCCTAATACATCAGTTTTAGCTCAAGGATTAATTCGGGGCAGCCCAGGGGCCAGCATTAGGGGATGTCATGACAGAGGATCACACACAACCCCGTGCTCTCCAAACACAGGCATTGCACAGTGAGACCTTCCCCGAGAAATGTTTGAGACAAGAGGAAACGAGGCTGCTCACCTGCAAGTCCTGGCAAGCGTTAAAGCTTGTTTTTGCCAGAAAAGGAAACAGGTATCATTTACTACCCACAGAGCACAAATCTCTGCTGAGTACGGAGGTGAGGCTCCTTGTCTGAGTAACAACAGCCAAAGCAGCGACATGACCAAGGTGTTAAGCATTTGCTGTTGCACATGAGGACAATGTCTATGAACAATTAGAGGAGTCTGTCTACCTGCAGACTAAAACAACCCAGTTTGATTTCAGTAACTGTCTGTAGACATGCCTCTGGATGGATCTCACTGATCCTGCTTTTGTGAAGGGCAAAAAATGAAGACTCACATGTTTACTTAAGAACAGGCCAGTCACTAAGAACTGTCAGTACCAGAGTACCTTTAGCCTAGAGAATACAGAGGGGATTGCAACATCTTGGATAAACCCAGGTCTTTCAGCTGAGATTAATGATCTGAAGGAATGGTATTTCCCCAAAAGTCAGGTAGAAAAAATAGGCAAAAATAGAGTGAAAACTCTTCGGGACTTCCAGTGAAAAAAGAGTCTTAGGCAGAGGAGGAAAGGCAGTGATTATTGAGGGGGTTTTTGACCATTGGACCAGTGGAGAAAATCATCTAAAGAAAAGAAAGAAGATGCTTCACGTCTCAAAGAAAGGAAGGAAGTCCAGAACAGGAGACTTGATGATCTTAGGGATGCTGTAAAATTCTCAGCAAATTCCAGAGCGCTGAGAACACTGATGAGTGATGAAGGGGAAAAGCGGAGTTTCAGTGTTTATCGTGCTCTGTAAATTCCTTGTGATGTCCACAGGAAGATTTGCTGGGTTTTGAAATCTTTCGTGAAATGTGACTAATAAGTATCAACTTCAAATTGTCCCTGGAAAGCAAAATATAAATAGGGTGTTCATGAAGCTGGGACTCCGGGCATGAGGTGTCTGTATGGGTTGTCAGGGGTGTTCAATGGTCAAAGAGACATGAGCAACTTGTCTACAAGCTCTCACTTCCACAAAGCAAGATGCAGGCACAGAACTTGTGCCTAGAAAGTGTGCACAAAGGCACAGGGAAGAGCCTGTGCTGCAGCCCGTGTGCACTATGTGAGGTCCAAGAGCACATGGGTGTATGTCAGCATTGCCTTTCATCGGCTCTGTTTGACCCAAAGCCACTCTGTCATGTATTCACCCAGTAACACTGCCCAGTGCAGCACCCATCAGGGACAGAGGAGCAATGGGATGGCTGCACAGCCCCTCAGGAACACACCCTAAGCCCAGCTTTTCCCAAGTACAGGGTGCACATGGTTTGCAGTCCTTCCAAGAGCCAGCAGCATGACCAGAGTGCTACAACATGCAGCACATGCCTGCATGCCTGCTACATGCACCTCCTCGAGACCACTCTTGATGTCCCTCCCAGTGCAAGTGCAGTCGGATCGTTGCCACCCAGGACTCCTCCCTGTACTTTCCTAGAAGGTTCAGTAGAAAGCCCAAGTCCTTCCCACACAAAACATCCCTGTTCCCCCTCCTGGCTGCTCGGAGCCTGTGGCAAAAGGATCTAAATCTGCTAAAAGCTTCTTTGGAACTTGTATCCCTGTCCAGAGCTGACCTCACACTGCAGGAATCAGCAAGGAGCTGCCTGATCTGATTTGGGGGGTGGGTGGCAGGAGGGTCAGGACAGGGGTGAGTCAGTTCAGCGCTCTGAAGCACCTGGGAACACTGCACATTCCTTTGCAGATGGACATTATCGGACCGCTATGACTAGCCAGACATTAATGATCAAATCCAGACACTCCTAACCCTGCGCTCAGGTTCGCGTGGGTTTCTGCCCTGCCTCTTCATCGGGCAAGGAATTGTTCCTCCCAGGGACCAGCTCCAACAGCCAGCACCACCCTGGTGTCTCTAGTCCCTGTACTAGACTTCTTGATAAATACGCAGAGAGATGCATCTACTTTGTTATCTCTGCATTGCCAAAGAAAACTTTGCTGCTTTCCTCTTCTTCACTTCCAAAGCTATAAAAACGGAGCCCACAGAGACCCAGGAAAACACCATTTCTTCAGCTGCAGATTCACAGCTCCCTAATTCCTTTGCAAGTGAAAAAGGATACGACTGGAAAAGTTTGCTACCAGGTAACTGGGATGGATGTCGTCACACCGGCGCTGCTGCCCGGACGGTGGGGACATCGACAGCTGCAAGTGTTTTCAGAGCAAACCAGCCTTGCTTTGTCTCTGCCTGGTGTGGCGAGATTGCAGTTGCTTTTCTCCCCTTTGACCCCCCCGGCATTGCGCAGGACTGGTCAGGTAATCACGAGTCTGTTTGTCTGTTTGCAAATCTCAGGAAGCAGCTCCAGCAAAATCTCCTAAGTCATCAGAATGCAGCAAACCACGGTGTCAAAACAATACAACCCCATCCCTACCTCCAGCAGGACCTTTATCAGTAATTATCACCTGTTTATCTCCCAGCCTGGGAGTACAGCAGGTCCAGGCTGAACGTCCCCTCCATCCAGCCCATGGTGAAGGCAAGCCGCATGACCCAGACCATGCCGTGTGCTCCCCGGGCCCTCTGAAGGAGACGGTATTTCCTCACTCCGACTATTCTGAGTCCGGATCTGTCAATATTCAAATATTCACCTAGGAGAAAGGGAAACTATAGTAACTGGACAAATACACGCCCGAGAAAGAGGACACTCCTTCCTGGTCTGTAATCCCCTTGTTCAATAAACCTTAGTAAATCAGTGAAGTATTCAAAAATTGAAATTTCTCCTTTAAGAGAGACCCAGTAAAGCAAAGACCTACAGCACGTTGTCCTTATTAAAACGGTAGATACAAAAGTTTGGATTTAGGGTCCTGGCAGCATTTGTACATGGATGATGAGTGTTTGCTCAGCTGCCGCTTTGAAAACCCTTTAAAATCATAGTACCGATAATTTCCATGACTCCTCTATTGCTTCCTCAGCAGCGGTTTATTCCCGCGTGTGCTGCGCGCCCGGGGAGCCGGGCGGTGAGCCTGCCAGGTGGGAAATGCCCCCCCCCC
>NW_008824061.1:1304678-1317261 GCF_000699105.1 Pygoscelis adeliae
GTCGAGCAGGGATGCTTTCCGTCTTGCGTTTGACTGTTTTGGTCTTTTGTTCTCTGGGAAAGTCGCTGCTACTCCCGTGGGGCTTTTAAGCAAAGGGCTGGCAGGTGAGCTGGACTCTAGCTCAGGTAGCACTGCCTGTAGTTTTTAGGCAGACCAGTACATCAAGGCAATATCTGGGGCTCTTAAGTTGCCTGGGGACGGCAAAGCCATCTCGTGCACGCGGGGACTGCAGCCTGGCTTGCTGGGGTGTGACTCGGGGTGGTCACGCCGAGCTGGAGTCCCAGTGAGGGCTGTTTCTAGAGCGCTGGGGCGTGTAACTTCTGCTGACACCCAAAGGGGTTAAAAAAAAAAAATCATACTTTCTCAATATCCCTCCCCTCATCCCGAGTCCAGTAGTGTCCTGGAACACTTTCATCCCTCTCCCTAATTAATAAAATAATAATTATCACCTTGGTCACCTTCTCTTTCCCAAAGGAATGGGCAGGCAGTTTCACATAAACCAGGGACCACTGGGAGTATCTCCCAGTTAGATTGCCACCAACCCTTCCTGTGTGTCACGCGGTGAAGCCGGACACCCCGGGCCCCACCTTCGTTGCTAGCCCACATCAATCACTCCTGCTCCCTTGCCCGAACACCCGTGGGCCCTGCAGCTGGCAGAGGCGCAAATTACTCCCTTCAGGAGTTGCGGTGCACCCACTTAGCACTAACAGGGTGCAGGGCTGTGGATAATCAGGGCTGGGCTAAGCACACGGTCCGGGGTGGTTTGAATAGTAATTATGTATAAGCTCAGCTTCAAGCCTCTTATCTCGCACTTGGGGGGGGGGCGAAGATGCCAGCAGGGCTGAGGAATCTCCAGCCACCCCCTGGATGGGTTGCGAAAGGTAAACTTGCCTCGGGGGCTGTGTGGCTGCAGCCCATTGTGCTGTAAATGAGACCTGCCTGCAGAATCGTATGCGGAGCCCGGCTTGAACGGGCTCCTAAAAACCTGCCTCAGGACCTCCAGACCTGCCCCATTCATGGCTGAGCGCTGAAAACCAGCTGCTCCCCTCACCTTTGTCCTGCAAACAATAAGGGCTCTTCTTTTCCCGGGCTACGGGGGAGGGAGGTGTGAGGTGCCAGGGACCAAGGCTGAGCTATTAATGGCCTTTTGTGCTCCTGCAGAGCCCCTGGCCCTGCAGGGCGTGCTTGCCTGAAAATTTCCAGGAAGCCCAAGAAATAGGGAAATCGCAGGGGACGTTTTCCTCGTTGGGGAAGTCAGTGAGGGCTGGCTAAAGGATTGCTTGTTCTTTCGGTACCCCAGCTTGCTTAGGTTGTGCCTTTCCCGCCTGAAAGGAGATCATGCCTAGGGACATACACCTTCGCTGCTGTTTTCCCCACCTGGTCTCTCTTCAAGGCCGTACAGCCCCATAGGCTTGGGCAGGGACCAGCAGTGCTCTTTTGGGTGGAGGTGTGGAAAAAAAGCCCATTTATACCCAATTCAACAGCCGCACCCTGGGACAGGTGCTCTTACTGCACTCATTTGTCATGGTGAAGGTGGTACAGCTATGTGAGCAGAAAAACTTCTGCCTGGCCATGCTTTCCTGCCAGAGCTTCACATGCCCTGAATGCTCTGAGCCACATGTCAGAGCCTCATGCACTGATGGGAGAGGCTTAGATCTGCAATTACTTTGTTCCCGTAGAAAGGACTGAGTCTCCTCACACCTGCAGTAATTCATGGTTGTGGGAATGCTGGAGAGCTTTGCTAGCAAGCTTTTGGGTATCTGGTAGCTATTGCCATTCCTCTAGATGTGTCAGTGTTTGGCTGCTTGGGTTGATGCTGCGTGTCAGAGATGGGGTTGGCACAAGCTGATGAGCACTGTTAGCCAACTGAGGGGCCTCCAGCTTCTCGTGTGGCCCCACTGCTGGAGTGTACCCATGCTGGCATTTCTCCCGCAGCTGTGTTCAGCTGAGGGCTTATGTCAGTGCTCCTATTCAGGCAATAGAAAGGCTGCGTTTTGCTGGCTTACGTGAAAAGCAGTGTGTGGCCACATGCAGACATAGAGGCAATAAAAGCCACCCTTGCAACAAGGCTTTGTTGCACAGCCTCAGCATTGTTCTTGTAGCCCTCCAGCATCGTCCATGGAGCTTAGCTCAGCTTTGTGCTCCTCCGGGGTCTCAGGGGGATGGTCTCAGACAGGGGGGAGAAGGGCTTCTGGTACCTGTCTCTGGAAGCTTTCAGCCCCACCTAACCACACTCTCCTGTTCAGAGCAGAGGTTGTTCTGGCTCCTGTCTAGGATGTTTTAGCTGAAGATACTCATTGCCCTGTTTGGTTTTGCTGGGAGAGGTTCTGTGCTTGGGACAAGCTGAGACTCATCTACCACTTCATCACCAAACCTAGTACATCCACAATGAGCCTTTGTGCCCTAGCCCAGAAAATAAAAAAGGGTTTGGGTGCCCTCTGGGACAAACAGCATCACTGAAATGTGAAATCTTCCCTCCTACATCTTTACCACCCTGGCTGAGTGTTCCAGGAGTTGGGGAAGAGGATGGGTGGGGGGAAGGAAGGGTTCATGCTCAGGTTACTGCTGCTCTGTCCTGATAGTGGGAGAATTGGGAGGGTGGCCCAGGGAGGGACAAAGCTGTAGCAGGAGACAAATGTGTCCAAATAGCTGGTCACCTCTCTCCATTTTTAGATCTGGAGTAAGCAGGTAGAACCTGCTGGTATCTGTGCTTTCATGTGGCTTAAGGGTTAATTTGTTCCCATGTTTCTCAATCCCTGTTCCTTCCTCATGAAAAATCATGATCGAGTGATAAAGCAAGCCTCAGTTGTGCTGTGCACTTTGAGAAGGTAGATGGTTAGGTTACTTGGAATGCCACCGAGGCTGTTCCTGTGCAGTGCCCTGTTGTGGCTGCAAGAGGGGATGGGAGTTTGTTGCAATACACTGGCTTTATTGCTCTACAAGCAGCTTCTAAGCAGCTTTAGTAGCTAGTGTTACTAAACCTCTTGGTAAGAGAATTTCTAGGCTTCGTGGGAAAACAGGCTGCCCAGGTCTTGTCTGACCAGGAATCTGGAAATGGTGGTACTATGTGTTGCCTGTATTACCAGGCAGCTTTCTCTGCTGTTTGAGTGACTGCAGGAGGGCATTGAACCTTATTTGCTTTGGGGTAGGCAGAGTACAAGGCCACTGTCACCTACTGAAGTTGCCTCTTTTGCACTGGACATGCAGTGAGGACTTCCCAGCCTTCCTATTTTGGCAAGAAACATGGCCCTGTCTGAGTCTGCGTGCTGCCCAGATTCCTCTGTATAGTCTTCTAGACTTGCGGGGAGGTGCTTTGAAGGAGTCCAGACTGGAATATCTGATGGTGATGGGTGCGGAGGGTCTTTGCAGGGGCTGGTAAGGGGGTTGGAATGACCCAAGCTGTTAGCATGCTTTTGGGTCTGGCCAGAATGACTGCGAAGTGGGAGATACGTTTGCTGGCTACCTCTGAAGCTGTTACTGCTTGTTTAGTTCTTCATTCTCTTGCCTGCTGCACAAAACTAACTTTCACATGCTGGCAGGGCAGAACAGATCTCAGATCCCGCTCCTTCAAGGAGATTCAGCTTTCCTGAAACCCCAGTGGGAAGGCTTTGAAGGCTGCTGACTTCTCTTGGAGGTGGACGGTGCAACATGCTTCCTATGCTACAGGGGTGCTTGTAATTCCTAGGGCACTTCCCTTGCAGAGATTAGAGGGTGCTGCACAGCATCTGTTTCACCTGTATTCTGTCATCACTTGGTTCATGGAGGCCCATGGGAAGGAAAGAAAAAGTCCATAGTTTAAATACAAACAAGATGGTCAGTGAGCATCCCTATCACAATGAGCATCACTATCAGAAAATAATCTGCGCACAAAGCTATTACAGCAATTTTGCATTACAAACAGGCATTACAAAAATCTCATGGCACTTGCCCAACAGCTTTTCTATAATGTAGATGATATAAACAGAATAAAGAAGGAAATGTGATGACAGAAAAATAACATCAAACATATGCTGGTGAAGTCCTTTTTTTTATATCTAAGCAGTTACCAGCAATTACTTCTGTGTCAGGTAATGATAGTTGTGGGAAGGAAAAAGTCTTACGTAGGCTTCAGATAAACTGCATCATGTAGCTTGTGTCCAAACCCACTAAGGATAAGTCAGAGCTGTTTGTTAGCATGTTTTAAAAAAGTGGGTTTCATTATGTGAAACAGGTGTGAGCTGCTATGTCATTTTTGTGGTCTTACACAGTATTTTATGGCTTGCAGAATTCACATTTGTTATTAACCATCCTCAGTAGTTTTAAGCCTCTGTCCTTCAGTACTTGCTGCTTTCTTGCTATAGGCTTTTCAGGCCAGGTCTCTCATTACTAACCAGCAATAAAAAGGCTTGGCTTCTGAGTCAATAGTGGTTTATATTGACAAAATACTGTTGCTAGCTGACAGCTGTTGTTGGGTGCCAGGCCAGTTTGTCCTTGTGCAGGACTGGTTTTGTTGTTTTGGTTTTTTTTTTCCCCCCAAGGGCTCCTGAGACTGCCTGGGCTTTCCAACAGCTGTGGCATATGGCATGGGAGGCTACAAGCATTGTGCTACCTGTTCCTGTTGGTGAGACAGTTGCAGCAGCAAGGAGCGTGGGGGAAATCCTGTTTCTCTCTAATATGATAGAAGTCGTAAAGTTAAATTGCTGTAGAGTACTTCTGCTTGTTGTTGGTAGCCAGTCCTGTTTAACAGGTTAAGACAATATTATATCACTTGGGATTTTTAAAGCACCTGGAAAAGCCCGTGTGAACAATAAAACTAATATTAAACTTGCTTTCTCAGCCGCTGGATGTGCAGCTTCCATTGACAATGCGGTGGTTAATGTGTACATAATAACTGACATCTTGTATGATTATTAACTACAATGTACTGCACACCTTGCAAAAGTGGTAGGAAGACAAAAGCACTGTCTCCCAGCACGTGCTATGAGCACAGGGCAACTGGGCTGGGCAGAGGGGAGGATGGTTGGCTAATACAGTCATGTCACACTAAAACTTATTGGGATAAAGGGGCAATCTGTTCTGCAGATGCTCCAACCTGTTTTTCTGTTCTACCGCAAGCTTCCTAAATGCTTCTGTCCTCTTATGCCATGGAGCCATGCGTAAGGGAGGGGTGAGGACACCAGGAGATGTCCCTCCAGGGTCCGCTGCTGAAAGCGGGCAGCCCTGGGAAGTGCTCACAGTGCTGCTTTTTGTTCAGCTGCCTCTGCAGAGCTGTCGTGGCATGCATCCAGTTAATACTTGCACATCTTGAGATTTTAGCAGGTTTCTTAGCTAGGTCTTCTGAGGTCATAGAAACTTTCAAGCATCTTCCTGTGTTTGTCCCTTATACCGTGTTTGAAGGTGAGAGGTCTCTTCCCACCCGTATAACTAGTTTTCTAGTTGTTCGAGATAACATTTCGTATTTTCAGCCTCATGAAAGAACTTTTTCAAAACTCTCTCCTATAGAGTAATTTCTTCTGCAGCAAGACTAAGCCCAACTTACTGTAGACTTGATGAAACAGATTTGGAACCTCTACAGAAAATGTCCTTTCCCATGCAAAGTATGAACTAGTGTTCAGCCATTGGCCTCTCCAGAGCTGCTGCTGTAATGCACAATTTAGCCTTAAATGTATGGCAGCTGAATTGGTTGTCTGGGTGGTAACCTGGCAGCTGAAGTCTTTCTGAAGATTGGCATAACTTTTGTAAGCTAGAAATTATTTTTAGAGTGTAATCTCTGACATTGGAGGTAAATCGCTTAAAAATGTGTTTGGATACTGCTGTTGTGGTTTATGCTAAAGTGATAAATGGCCTTGTAAATGGGTTTCTACAATCAATACATCAGATGGGTTTTGAACACCTGGGTTGTGCGGAGGTGTGTCACCCTTCCCTTTTGAAGGAAGTGAGAGATGACATTTAGCCAAGCTGATTGTGGGATTTTTCCCAAGAAAGCCAAGACTCTCTTACGAAAGTGTCGCTTCCTATTGCTCTGAATATTGCCTTTTTATTGTTTTTAATTGGTTTCATAATCTATTTACAGAACAACAAGGTTGTGTATATAGAGGCTGGTCCAGGTCTGTTCTAAAGCAGAACTAGAGCCTGGTAGCTTGTTGTTGGTGTGGGTCACAAGAATTTTCCTGCACAAGCAGTGCCGTGGGGCAAAGTGTAGTAAAGAAGCTGCGGAGGACAGTTGTGTGGCTGTGCTACCCTCCTGGCCAGTATCAGATTTGAACTCCTGTCTGCGTTTCAGGTTGAACCAAAGAGCTCATTGTTGTAGCACAGGCTCTGATGGGTTCACCATACCAGTGCTGACTGAGTTTGCAGGTGCTCTGTTGTAGGCTTAATCTCGCAGCTGCAGTTGTCCAAGCTTGAAGTGCTTTGGAGAGCTCCAGCAGAATGCAGTCAAGGTGCTTTCTGAGGGGTGAGCTTCAGACTTGGGAACAGATTCTGGTGATGCTTTGCTAAAACTGTACATGTGTCGCTGCTAGATAACCTTCTGTCAGGGGACACTTTGCCTTGGTTACAGCATGTTCCTGGGAGCTTGTTCCTTTGATTAACCAGCCCTGTTTGATCCCAGATCTTAACAGGATTGTATATGAAAATCCATGCTGTTCAAACAAACCTGATTTGCCAGTCAATAAAGCTCGGGCTCTTATTTCACTGCTCTTCAGGTGGTTTTGTATATTATTATTTTCTCTATCCTTTGGTATCAAGAAAATCTGAATTCAGTAGCTCACGTACATAGGGTTAGTGTGTCTGTGCCTTCAGATGAGTCAATATAAAGCCAAATCTTGGATGAAGTACATCAAGTCTGTCTGAGAACCCAGGCAAATACAATCCTTGCCTATGGGAGGCATCACTCCATGCTGCAATTCTCCAAAAGCACAAGAGGCACTTAAAACATTTTTAATATCTTTGAGTCTAATAAATAGAATATTTTAGGCAGAAAACCCCCTATTTTTTACTTGGCTGGGAAAATCCTGTTTCTGTTGCAACTATATTTGTGTACCCTCTGGGACTCAAACTGAGGATTTAATGCAAAAATATCTAAATCAGCACTGAGGTATTTGAATAAGAGACAGGTTTTGGAAGTGTTGAGCAATAAAGGGGCCTTACTGTCTGCTGCGGGACTATTCATATGTATGGTGCTATTCATATTAAAACATGTGCCTAAAAGCTTTGTCAAGATAGAGCCTAAATCTGAATACTTCTTTTGATAAACAGATATGTCCTTCCAATTGGGATTTAAGTGATCAAGGAACAAAAGATGTCTGAGGGCAATTCCCAGGTCATTTCCTGCAAAGAGCTGCATGCCCTTGTTTGCCATGCATTTTAGAAGAGGCTGAGAGTCCTCTGATCCTGATGCATGACAGTCTCTTGGAGCTTAAAGCTAAAAAGGAATGTCTTGCTTGGTTGTATCCTGTGTAACATGGAGCAGAGTATTTTGACACATGGTTACTGAGCCCAGTAATTTGAATTTCTATTTGTATCTCGAGTTTTCTTTGTGGTAACTCAAATCCTAACGTCTTCTAGGCAGTCTGCAGGCCACTCGGGCTTTGATGGTGGCTGCAATACTCCTGGGCCTTGTCGCTGTATTTGTTGCTGTGACTGGCATGAAATGCATGAAGTGCATGGAAGATGACCAGGTGAAGAAGATGCGGATGGCTGTCTTTGGTGGGGTGATCTTCATCATTGCAGGTTGGTAACATACAGATGTGTTTAATATTAAATGTGCCATTTCCTAAATGGTATTTGTCCTGCGTAGGATGTGAGAGGATGGGGAGGGCTTGCTGTCATTGCTCCAAGAGCATTTTGGGCTGGGAATTCCCTATCGGACTTTGGCCCAGTAGCTGCTGGCTATCTGAGGCATCAGACAGGTCTCTTGGCACTAGCATTATGCTTTCTATATGGACTGCATACCTTCCATCTCTATTAGCAGAGCTGAGTTTGACCTGTATGCCCTGCTTCAGTGAAAGGCTGTCAGTAGTCCTGCTTCTGGTGCAATGTAACTGTGGGTGACCTCAAATCCGTTCTTAATTCCTCTCCCAACCAGCACTAAGTAACAGCTCAGATCTTCCCAGGGTAGCAGCAGCTCAGCATCACTCTGGATGCTGGTTCTGGTACATGCAATTTTTGCAGTGATTTTTGTTTATTTTGGGTTTCTTCTTAATAAGGCATGACACTGTCTTCCCTTCATGTACAGGTTTGGCAGCGCTGGTGGCCACGTCATGGTATGGCAACAGAGTGGCTCGGGCCTTTTACGACCCTTTCACTCCTGTCAACACCAGGTACTGACCCATTTGATTAACACTATAGTATAGCATGACAAATGCTCACAGGGCTTAGTTTTGAGTAGCGGTGGTTCAAAACAAAGACGGGAATTTCCTGAGCTAGCTGGGTTGGCTTCATACTGTGCAGAAGGAGTGTTAGGACCAGATCTCGTCATCCATGTGGCTTTTAAAACAAAGCCAAGATTTAAGGCAGCATCACTGCCAGAGACGTAACTGCTGTGACTTCTGCATTTTTCCTCCACTAAATGCTTAAAGCCTGGTTTGCACAGAGCTTGGCCCTGCTGCAGCTGTGCAGGGTGAGCGGACAGACTGGACTAACCCAGCATGCAAAAGTTCTGGGTTTTGGAGCAGCCCAAGACTCTGCTGACTCTCAGGCTGCTGTCTTGCAGAAAGCCACTTCCATCCCAATTTCAGGTCCATTCTGCTTTGTGTGGACGTGCTAACACTGTAACACAGAGGCATTACTTTTGAGGTGTTCACTTTCTTCCTTGTTTCTCCTCCAGATTTGAGTTTGGATCAGCTCTCTTCATTGGCTGGGCAGCTGCTTCTCTGGCCATGCTGGGGGGAGCCTTCCTCTGCTGCTCCTGTCCACGGAGAGAAACTTCATATCCACCCACCCGAGGCTATCCAAAAAATGCCCCCTCCACAGGGAAGGATTATGTATAATGAAACAAAGAAGAACCGCCAGCACTGGTAGTGAAAGCATTTTGGAGAGGACACTACAATGCCACTGTCCTGAGCAGAGTTCAGACTCTAGGTTCTGCCTTCCTCTTCTCCCAAAAATGTGTATATTTTTGTAATCCTCTTTGCTACTGGACATAACTTCTCCTTTCTCTCCCAGCCCATGGAGGAAGGCTAGCCTAGGTTCATAGGTATTGCCACTGGAAAGATGAAACCTCCAAGCTTGGGTTAAGTTTAGTATTTGGGAGTAAAAGGGAAAATGATACTTTTTTTTAGATGGATGTTGGTGCTTTTTTTAGTTTTTTTAAAAATAGATGGTAACAATTCAGTCCCATATCCCATTAAGTTAGAGCCCAGTGTGGTGTGTGTAGAAATTAAAGGAACATATATACAAAGCGATGAAACCAATAGCTTAAGGGGAAACATAATTTTCGGGAAAAGACTACATGTAGGAATGTTTGAAGAGATCTAAAGTGCTCTTGTACTGTCTTCTTGGCATCATCTTCACACCCTCCTTTCTGTGCAGATTGGCATGACAAAGGGTCAGACACAATTAAATTGCTGTGACTTAACAAATTGAAACCTGTAACTGTCCATGCATGCGCTGTTGGCCAACAGAAGATGCAGTGTAAGGTGGCTTGGCTTAACTGTATGTCATCACTCTTTTGACAAGATCTTGTAAGTTGATTGTGTCAACTTGCAGCCTTTGGCTGCAAAATCGTAACTACAGAGGTTAGGAAACTCCCAAAGCAGCTGCAGGTTTCCCTGGTGCCAGGGAAGAGCTAAAGGAAAATGATTGCCTTCTGTGTCTCTGGTGGGGCTCTTGCTGCTGTTCCTTAGACACTGAGTGCTGCCAGTGATTGTTTCTCCATGTTCCCACCCTCGTACCTAACTGGGTTTGAAGCTTTATCCCCTTGTGTGTGTTACAGGCCACTTTTTAACAAACTCTCCTATTTCCTTGAGTTTCTTTCATTTGGGCTTAGTTACCGATCTCAGTTTGCCTTACGCAGCTAAATGTTAAACCAAACTGAATGCACTGCCACTCCCTGATGTTTCCCCAAGGATACCTCACATGCTGCCATTTGATCCTGTCTTTTTTTCTTGTAAACGCTTTCAGTAATATGAAGGCAAATTCCAAGGAAACTGACCCAAAAGTTATGGCATTTTCTTTTAATCCAAGCTCACCAAAGAGGAAGAAACTAGCATTTTAAAGATAAAACCATCCTTGCATAATGCAAGTCATATCTAAAAAAAAAAATGCAGCTCATCAAAGGTTCCCAACCCTTCCTCTGAAACACCCAGTCAGTCACTTGGTGTTTGACTACCGCTGGCTGAGGCTGTCTGGAGTGAAGTCTTGTAATTCCTAGAAGGATGGCAACAGTTCTCCAAAGCTCAACCTTGCTTTTTTCTACAGAAGGAAACTGGTTGCTTCTGGCCAGGCTTTATAATTGTGTATGTGTTCAGAGGCATCAGATTTCTTGATTTCCTTCCATAGACAGGGGGAGCCTCTGGGACTGAGTGGTATACAACCATGGCATTGGTGGTTTGTATAAGCCTTGTACCTCTGTTTGACCTGACTCTCTGCAACATAAATCGAAGTTACTTAAAAAAAAAAAACACAAACAACCAGAGCATTTGTTTCAGGCTTGAGTTGATGTTGGCCTGTACTTGGAGCTGGGTCATGTGGCTTCCACTTCTCCATGGGGAATTGCCCGTGCACAGCAGCTGCCTCACGAGACCTTGTCTTAGGAGCTGGCAGCTCAGGTCACATTAAAGAGCTGCTGAAGTCTGTGCTTTTGTATTTGCATTAACCCTGAGCCAGGGAGCAGACGCTTATATTGGGAACTTGTATAAAGTGTTTAAACAGTTTCAATAAATGGACTTTTTTAAGGAAAATCAGACTGCATTACTTCATTTCTTGGTTTTGAGCAGAACTTGGACAGTGTGCATGGAAGAGAAGAGGGGGGCTTGGGCCTTTGGGAGCCTGCCTGCCAGGATGGAGCTCGTTTAGCTGTGTATATCTACAGCAGACATAGGTGGGGACAGATCTACGCAGTGAGTCAGGCAGTTGTGGCTTTTGGCAGAAACTCACCCAGTAATCTGCTACGATTGCAGCCCAGGAACCAGAAGGTTTGCTCCTCGGCAAGGCCAGCTGCACCCTGGGTGGAGCAGGAAGGGGCAGGGGGAAGGCAGATGGCTCCCTTGTTGGGGAGTGAGAGCTGCAGGAATGGGGAAGGGATGGAGTGTGGAGCCAAGGCGCTCCCGGGAGAAGTGGTCTGTGTTCTGGCAGTGTTTAGCGCTCTGTAGCTTTATCTGGGGTAGGGTATATGCAGGCTGTGGCTATCTGCACAAGATGCTCTGCCTCCAGAGCAAGAAGAGACGTGCTGAACTGTATCTGTCTCTTAAACTCTTTTGTGTAATTCCTTGACGTTTCTGGGTTAACAGGTTCATGAGGAGATGGGCTGTGGGAGGATCCATCTCGCTCTAAAGCCCCTTTGGGAGTGTACTGTGCTTCTCCCAGCTGTGACCATGAGCACAAACAGTCAAATGTACTATTTTTGCAGGACAGGTAGAGAATGGTTCCAGCTGGGGCTGGTCTCTTCTAACCTGCGCTGATACCTCCCCAGCGTAGCAAGGCTCTATGCCCCTTGCTTCTACCTGGCCTGGAAACCTTTTTCCATTCACCAGGGCTCTTGTGTTCATCCCTTTCATATTTTCAAGTACACATGATGAGAGGCAAACTTTATTTAGAACATTTTCTTAAGCTCAGTCAAGGAGCTGCCTCTATTCCCTCACTCTCCAAGGGCTGTTTGCTTTTGTAATTACAAACAAAAGGAATAGTACTAATTAGGCTTTGTAAAGCTGGCAGAGCAAAACAGCCAGGCATGTGGCTGGCTGAGTGAGCTTGCAGTGCCTGGAGCAGACTGGTTGCCTGGCATAGTTTGGGGTCTATGGTCATTCTTATTCCAACCTGTCAATTAGTAAAGGATTTCCATTGAGATTAATTTTTTCCCATGTTTTCATGCTCACTCCCTCTCCAAGGACTTTTGCAAGTTCCACTCTGAAGTTTCCTGTGCAGAAGTAAGGTCCTAGGCAGAAGAACAGGGAAGGAAAGCAATCCCACCTTTAAAATGGTCAGTAGGACTTCTCAGCTGCCAGTAAAAATAGGCCACTGTGGGAGACACATCTATGTGTGAGAGCAGCACAGAGGAAGGAGCCAGAGGCTAGCTTGTTTGTTTGCTATACTTTAATGTGACAAAATCCGCAGCCAAACTTTCATTTGGATATGGTTTGTGGATTGCCAGCAGGCTGGCTGGAAAGCCAAGGATGAAGTTTGGGGGTAAACATAATTTGATATGGCTCGTGATCCGAATTCCTGTCCAGTGGTGACAAGGGGCAGTGTCTCTTGGAGGGCTGATGTCTCAAGAGACGACCCTGACCCTGCTTGGGAGGGAGCTTTCCAACCCTTTTCCTCTGCCTTTCATACATGATCATGCAATTCCACTTGGCCATGTTTTCTACAGCCCTTTGGCCGTTTCTGCTGTAGGTTGCATAGAAAAGGAGTAACACGGGTTGAAAGTTGGGGGAGAGTTTCTCAC
>NW_008824061.1:1317306-1320125 GCF_000699105.1 Pygoscelis adeliae
CCATCTTGCAATGAAGTGATGGCATTTGTCTGTACAGACAATGGGAACTTTGACTGCTTCTTGGCATCTTCTTCCACACCATATTTATTATTCACATGGTGCCAGAGCTGTGTATACTGTGCAGGGAACTTCACTATCAGTGGGAATTACATGCTCATTTATATTGCTTAGATATTTCAAAGTAATAAGAGATCTCAAGGAATAGCATCAGCCTGTTGGATTTCTTGGTTTCAACTCAATAATTTTAAGAAACTGTCCATGCTAATGCCTTTATCAGATTCAGCTTCTGATTTACATGAGCTTCTTATAATAAATCTGCCTTTGTTTTCTGTACTGCCCTGAGCGCATAGATACAGTGTATTGAGGCACTGAACTCTGACAATGGAGATCCCAGAAATAACCAATAGAGCTGGTGACGGCTGGTGATAAGAAATGTTTGTGAAATACAAGCTCAGAATCTTTTTAAGGCAGAAGAAGAACTAATGGCATCACTGAGAGAAAGAAGTTAATGCAGCACTTCTGCTTAAGAGCAAACCCCAGAAATGCCAGTAACTTCCTGAAGTTGCTCAAATGTAGCAGATTTACAAATCTAGATAAGTAACCAGACTGAAAGAGCTTGAGACTTTGTCCTAAGCGTGGAGACATATAGAATAACCCTGGGGCAGCCAGTGAATTGACAGTCATGTAAAATTGTCTCAGTGTTTTCACAAAGGACATCTAAAAGATGCCAACAGTAGCAGCATCTTCTTCCAGGGTCTTACACCTGTGTCTATGTGAAAAGGCATCCCGCAGAGTCAGCTCTTTGCATAGTGGCAGGGCTGCAGCCAAATCTTGCAATTAAGACCTCGCAAGTGGCCAGACTCCTGCCAGCAAGTAGCACCTATGTGCGTGTGTATGCCATCAGGATTTCTCCCCCCCAGTGTTGTTTGCCCACCACCTTGGTACCCACCAACTGGCAGAGGAGATCGCTGGTGTCATGCAAAGCAGAGGGGGTGCAAGTGGGCTCCCTCCTTCCTTGCCCACAGGAACGGCTGCTGTGAGATAAGATAGAGGACAGCAGACCTTGCCGCCTCAGGAACTCAGACCTCTTTACCTGCATCAACAGAGGGAGCTTATCGCTGCCTGTGACTGCATTTCTGTCTGCTCTTCTTGAGGCTTTTTCATTCCTCCTTCCCCTTCAACCTGCATGAGTCTTATTACTTATACCCCACCTATGAAGGGTTTGCCTCTCACAAAGTCCCTCTAAACTTCCCATGAGCCCCACCACTACATTCAAGAAAAATTCCCCTTCTCAGCTACTCTGTTCAGATGTCTGTTGTCTCTGCAGGGGAATAGGATTGCTCTTCACAGACCTGCTCCAGGTGCACTCATTTTTCAGAAAGTGCCACAGTCTACCCCACCAGTCACAGACTCACAACCACCACGTGTTTCAGCCGGGGCTTTGCATCCAACTGGGCAACCGACCTGGACTTTCCAAACTGGCCCATTGATTGCAACACAAACAGCATTGCAAGGATTTTCTCATTATACCCCTTCATTAGACTCTTCATTCCTCCAATCCCACTGGCTCTTCAATTTGCCTGGTTGCTGTTTCCCTGCTTCTAGAAGTCCAGCCTGTGACAAGGAGTTTGCTCTTCTATAGCACGTTGCTTTTGACCCTGTCTGCAGTTCCCGCGGAAGTCCTGCACGCTATGGCATCTGCATCACTGAGCAGAAAGGGAAAAACACTCCTTTGTTGAGCCTCATGTGCTCAATTGGAAAATATGCCAACTCCTACAGCTTTTCCAGAAAAGCCCTGCCTGGATTCCTAGCATACTGCATCAGGGACTTGGTGTTTCTAGGGTCTACATTTCCTACAGAGATCTGCCGGAGACAACAGGAACCCCCGGCTATGGGAACCTGGGGGTGCTTCTGCTTTGCTGCCATAGGGGCTGCAAGCAGGCGCCAGCTGGTGGGTCCTGCCCGGGCTGGGGGCTGAGCACCGGGCAACCCATCTGCCAGGTTTGCCTCGAGGCACAGAAACTGCCCTCCACTCCTGTCTGGTTCATCAGCCAGGCCCAGGTGCAGGTTTCATGTTAGGAACCTGAATTTTGATGTTAAGTTTCCCATATTTAGGTATTTTTGTGTGTTTGGTTTTCGCCTTGCTCTGAAACTGGGCTCTGCTCCCCTCCTGCCCTTCTTCTCTACAGTTGTCCAGGTCCTCCTCCCTGAGGAAGGACTTTTCCAAAGTCCTTGCACCACCAGGTCCATCTGACCATACCAGGCTGTTCCTGACTGGCACAGCCAGGCTGGGTTAGATGAGTTGGTGGCACATTCTATCTGGGACATTGCACAAGTCCTGTTCTTATCATGGTATTTTTGTACTTCACCTACCACATCACAGAATACCATACCTGTGAAAGGTACATCACTGACTTTTGTCCAGGAAGGTGAAGGATGTGACTGACATAAGACAAGAACTGCGTTTTCACATCAGGGCTGAGGACAAACGATCTCATCACAGTTAAGGACCTCCATCTGCATTCCCAGAAAGGATCCCCAGAACTGAGGGGTACAAAGACAGCCTTTGCCAATGCCCTACAGTTGCAGGTGGCTTTTAAGGGGGGCGGAGGGGGAAGGTGAGAAAGACTATCCTGCAGGAGGCAGGGAGGAAAGAACAACATGGACTAGCTAGTGCCAAGCTTTCCTACTTCCCTGGCTCCTAGGAAAGACCGAGCTATGTGAGAGCTGCTCAGTGCTAGTAGTAGCGCTCTTTCCTGCCACGGATTCACCTCCCGCTGCAGTCAAGGGCTTTGATTTTTAATTTGGGAACCACACAG
>NW_008824061.1:1320210-1326941 GCF_000699105.1 Pygoscelis adeliae
CACTCCTGCCTGCATGCAGAGCCAGCCCCCCCAGCAGGAGAGCAGCAGGGGAGCCATGAAAACAAGTTCAGCCAAGGGAAAAAAAGCAAGAAATAGCATTCTTATTACAAGGTAAACAGCATTAACTCCATCTTGGGGGAGTAGAAACACCACGGTGGTGATAGGCTTTTCTGCCCACAAGCGGTGGAAGGGTGGTGGAACGTGCTCCACCCTCCCCTTGTGTAATGCTCCCCACGCAGCAGCTGTAAGTAAGCATTTACCTGTGTGTGCTCCTCTTTTGCTGCTTTTTTTAGGGACTTTCTTCTTAAATGCAGCTCCTGAAGGGGTGACTACACTGAGGTGTGCGTGGCACAGCGTTGGTGCCAGAGCTGGCAGAGCTCTCCCACATGCGACTGGAGCTGGGGCCGGTGGCCCCGGGTTACTCCTGTGAGCAAAGCTGCCAGCTGCAGTAAGGGGGATGGGAGAGTGTGGGCTGCATTTGTTGTTTTTCCAGAGAAAAGAGCTCAATGGTTCATTTTAATTATTGTTTTTCCCAGACCTGCAATAGCATTTCTCCACACTTTGCAGTTCTCTAGAAAAGGTCTGGTAAAAACACATCGGCCAAAACACATCTATCTGTCAGCGAGCCAGGTCTGCTTGTTTACCTGACTCCAGGATTTTAAAGCAGGTGCTCTGGGGAGTTGTTTGGACCTTTCCTCATTTCGGGTGCTCAGAAACTGGGAACAGCAAGGGGAAGCCAGTGCCTTCCTATGTGCATTTTTTTTTTTTTAATCAGTAAAAATGCCCTACCACTAACTCAGACCTATGGGTTGTCTCTTTTGTGGAGGTTTACTGGTCACTGGCATGGTGTAACATGACAAAAGCATCCTTTGGGGAGTATGCATGGGATGGATGCTCTGGAAGCATGAGCAGAAATGCGACCATGCCCATGCCCAAGCACACAGCCCTATGCAAGGAGCAGGGGAGACCGAGGAGTAACAAAATCCTCTGCCGCTGCCTTCCTTAAGGGAGGGATGTGGCCTTGACCCAGCAAGCAGAGTCTGCACAAGAGGGAGTCTAATTTACAGTGCCCTGTAATTTGCTGATGCTGTAATATGTTTAGCTTGGGGAAAAGGCTCTGTTGATGTTAACGTGTTCTCTCACATTGGAGCTGCGGTATGTTCCATCCACATGAAAAACAACACCACACTGGGCTGTGGCTGGACCACCCTTGTGAAAATAACGGGGCAGTAGCTTGGCTGGGACTGAGCTGTCGGGGCTTCCATGAGGTGAGAGCAGCCCCCTGAACCCTCCAGAGCCAATTAGGATGTGCCAGCCCAGCATCTGCTGCAGTAATGCTGGCTCTTCGTTAAGAGCTATTGCCCAGGTTAATTAGACTCAAAGTGTTAGCACTGGATCAAGCAATATGTCCCTAAAGCTTTGGAACTGGCCCCAAATCATTGATGAAAGTGTCAAAAACCAAAGCTGCATTCCCCATCCACAACCTTTCCTCTAACTGCTGCTTTTTGAGTCCTGACAACAATGGTGAGGATGTGCTGTTAGTACCAACAATGATAGCAGAAATAACACGAATGATCTCAGGGCACAGACCGGGGTGCGAGGGTGATACACCCTGCACGTACACTGAACAGACAGACTTGCACCGAGAGCAACTAATAACTGCTCCGTGATCTGGTCCTACTTTGGGATACAACATTGTCATGGCTCAGACACACCTCCCCATTTGCCTAGCAGATTTGTCATCAATAATTTCTTATTACACCTATGCAGCACTTGAGCATATGGGACTTCTCCAGGCTGTCTGCTTCATGTTTCAGGGTAAGTCTGCAGGACTAAGCCCTGCAGATAGAGAGAGTACTTGTCTGAAATTCAAGCAAACTCCGGAGTGGGTATTTATCTCCCCAGGACTTACATGGCTCTTTACAGTTTTATCTACACGCCTAAAGTCTTCATCATCCTCAGAGCAGCCTGGTGGATTAAGACAGTGTGTTCATTCTGCTTACAGATGGGCAGCAGGCAAACTATAGCCCTGAACCTTAAATCCCTGAAATCAAGGGAAGTGCCTACAGATCTATGAGGCTTTGAACTTGAGTGTCCTGTCTTTTGTGCTGGTGCTCTAACCTTCCTTCTCCTCCTCCACAAATCCACCATGCACTCGGGGAGCTCCGTGTGTGTCGGCTTGGGACTGACCAGCTGTGATGAGTTATTCGGCTCTGGGTGCAGGCACAGAATAAAGATGGACCACTTTGTCCTCAAGCTGCCCTGGAAAGGGGGAGGTCTCCCTTGCTCCATCCTCGCTGACCATGTGCTCTTGCCTCCTTCTTTTTTGCCATTTCTGGAGCACGCTGAGCTGAGGCAATAGTTCTCTGCCAGGTTTGACATGTGGTGGTCAGACCAGCAGAAGGCAGGGAGCAGGGCTGAGACCCTTCAGCTCAGAGGCAGGGGAGAAAAGCAGAGGAGTGGAGTAGGACCATGCTTTTGGCACTGGTGAGCCCCGGGGCATGGCAGGCCAGCAAAGCTCCCAGGCTTTCTGCAGAATTTCTCAGAAACTGGAACATAAAATAAGTAAGACTGTCTGGTGTTTTATGCTGCAGAGAAATGGCCAAGCTTTCCTTGCACACACCTAATTCTGCTGAAGGCATGAATTAGTCCTGACGCACAGCAGCTCTTATCACCACAAGACCATGCTTTAATAGGAATTTCCTTACAACTTTTCCCCAGAACCAGGCTCAGGCCAGCTTTGAAAGGTGATGACATCATGACCCAAGTTAGGAGCAGATGAAAATTGCTCCTATAGAATCGCACTTTGCATGAACCTTTTTCCAAACTAGACAGATCAGGTGTCTCAGAGCAAGTCAAAAACATTAATTACAGCCATAGCAGTAGTTCAAAATGTGACAGGCCTTTTATAACTTGTTTGTTACAGTAGATCACAATGTCAATATTGCAAAAGTGTAGTTTGTTTCCATCATAATCAAGTTGTCTAGCGCTGAATAATGGAGTAGTGGAGGCTGCCTCTTTTTATCTTGGCATACACGGAGCTCAGCAGTGTGTGTCAACACTGAGAACACTTGAAGGATTGCATTGCTTTGTCTTCTTGGACCCAAAAACACAAGGGCTTTGGAGGGAATTCAAGCTGATTCGTAAAGTACCTGCTCTAAGCCAGCTTACCCCCTCTTAATATTGGCAAACTTGCTTATCTATGTCCTGGCTTTCAGAAATTAGCCCTCCCTTTCCTCCTATTATTCACCTGGATAATGAAATCCATGCTGTGTGAAAGGAGCAGTGATACACTCTGCACGCAAACTGGCAGAGGTTTCCATCGGTGCCCTGCTAACCCCAATTCCTTCAGTATTATATAAATGATATCGTTCCCCAGCCCCTCTGAGCAGTGGCTTCAGTTTAGCTGCTGCCAAGTGCTGTACAAACAGCTCAGAGCTTAAAAAATAAATAATGTATTGAGGGTGGGACAGAACCAAATATATACACTTACATCAACTTGCTCATGCATGACTGAAGTGCAGTGATAGCTCTAGTGAAGCAGGCAGTATTGCCTTCAGTGTCCCTGAGCCTACACTGGGAGTTGCAGCACCTGGACTCTCCTTCAGGATGCAACTTGGCTTTTCCTACTGATTTTAAAGAAGGGATACCTATGGAAATGATAGGACAAATAAAGCACATAAGGTCCCAGGACTGACCACAGTCCCACCCCTGTTTTGGTCAGTTGAGCATTTCTTACAGAATAGCTGCAGATGACACGTGAAGTGCAGGGCATGCCCTGCTCCCTTCCTGCCAGAGGGGAGACGTGCAAGTAAAGCAGCGCGAGTATTTCCATGAAGAGGTTTAGAGAAAGGCTTGTTCGGGGCTCCCTTGTGACATGGGTGATTTTGATTCACATCTCCTGGACAAATGGGAGCTAAAAGCAGTGATTACAACATCCATGACTTCCCACGGGAGACTCTTGCAGGACATTTGAGTTTTCACTTTTTTGTAGAACTGAAAGAAGTTCAGAAGAAATGCTGATAAAAGCTAAACAAACACTCTTCCTTCTCCTCCTAGAATTCATCTACAAAACAACTCACAATGCAGCTAATCGAGACCAGAAAGGTTCCTCTCAGAGTTGTGCCTTTTCCTCTCAAGAGCAATTGAGGTGATTTCCTACGAAAGGCTGTTTCTTTCAGCTTCTGTAGCGGTGTTTTTCTTCTCCAGATAGGTGGCCACACATATTTGTGGAGACCACCAGTGCACTTGCTGATAGATGTGCCATAACACCCAGCCAGGGATGGGACAAGGCGTCCCTCCCTGCAAGCACGGCACACGGGTCTGCTCCTAACATGGCTAACTCAGCACCAGCTCCCTTCCTCCCTGTGCTCCTCGGAGCCCCCTCAGCCATGCAGAATCTCTTCCGTGTCAGAGATTTCTTTTCTCCTGGTGGGTGTTTCTCATGTGGGTTTAATTCTGGCAAAAGGCAGCGAACTCAAGCTTGTGGAGGCTGCTGTATGTTCAGACCAGAGGAACGGGGTGGGGGCACTGTCAGCTTCCCACACATTATCTCTGGTTGACCAAGGCAGGTGGGGAAGGGAGGCTCTGGGCTCCATCCAGCCCAAAACCTGTGGGCTGGCTAAGGATGGTTACTATAATGATGATATCTACTTCCAGAGAAGACCAGAAGAATGTGGTGGGTGTGATCTGGGACACATTCCCACGCCCGCCTCTGTATACTTACACTCATTCAGCTTGAACATCCAATTAAGCTTGATGGTGGCAATTAAAAAAAGCAGCAGTATCTGTTCTTACTCATCTGTGAAAACCAGTTAGCGAGATTCTGTTACAGATGATCAGTCAAATTTTAAGCTGACTGGTGAAGTTAGACTCTCAGGATAATTCTGCCTTTTGGAAACGCTGCGCATTTGTGTCAGTGTAACATAGCACAGCCCAACACAGACAGCCTTCCAGCGGGGTGAAGTTTAACTACTCAGTACAGCGGAGGATGGGTATCCCTTCTAGGATCTGCAGGAGTAAAAGTGTATTTGTGCAAAGTGTGCACATGTGTAGGTGACATACGCACACATGTAGGTGACATACGCACACGTGTAGGTGACATATGCACACTGGACTAACTTTGCAAGGGCGAATGCCAGAACGTTAGAGAAGATCACAGCATCTGCTTGAAAAAGGCTTCTAGCGGCATCGTAAGAGTAATGAAAGCTTGGGACTGCTGCCATTTGTGGGGCAATTTCTGTTATTTTTATATGGGGTTCCCATTGGGAAAAAGGCTAAGTCCATTTGTTTGTTGTAACAACACAGGAAGGGAAGAGGTTTTCCTTTTATCCTGCTATTACAGCTACCTTTGTCATCATATCCCTCTTCTCATCTGGTTGAGATCTGTATTTAAACTAGATCTGGTCCATAGCTACCATTCAGTAAACAGTAAGAAGCTACAGCCAGCTTTTATCTAGATTAAGTTAAGCAAGCAGCAGATCAAAGATGTAACACGTTTACCTTTCCTTACACTACTGCAGGAAGGGGTATATTGGACCCCATTAGGAAAGGGTCTCGCTTGGTTCTGATGATAGAAACTCCCGACTGCAGCTGATCAAATAGAAAGCTCTTGAGTTCTGAGCTAAAATGTCCTAAACGTGGTTGACGAGCTTCTGACAATACCAGTGGTGAGCCCCTGCTTCACCTGGGTGCTCACATCAGTTGAAATGTAAAAATGATCCCAATCTCTCCAGTCTGTTACTATTTGAAAATGCCATCAGATTTTCAGATCTGGAAGTGCCCCATGGCAATCTTTGCCTACCCTGGTGACTCTCATCAGCCACCAAAAGTTCTACTAAGCCCTTTCTCCTTTTGGATAAACAAACCACCCTTTGCCTCCCTGATCCCCATCCAACAGAACAGTCACTCCCGAAAACGAAAGCAAGCTAATTCACTGATCTAAACTGCTCATTTCCCAGCATAATATTCAATGTTGTGAGTCATCCAGGCAGACTCTCCCCTTTTCCGTTAAGGTCAGAAGCAGTTTCAGCAGGGAGCAGGCAGGGCACGCTGCCTGGTCACAGCGCCAAGCTGAGCTGGCAGCACTGGCAGCAGAGTCCAGGTGGAGGAAGGCTTCCTGCGTCTGCCTCTGCCACAGCTCCTTGCTGGCACCACTCGGGGACGTATATTCTTTGCATCGATAAATCTGATTATCAGCTCAGTTACACTGTGGCAAGGTAGGTATAACTCCACTGGAATCAAATGCCAGAGGAGCGTAAATAAAATCCAGTGTCAGACATAATCTTAAAGGAGGTCAGGTGAACAAGATCAGTAGCATTGCCTGAACCTTCCTTTTTAACAACTCTTTTCGGATGCAGATAACTTAGTTTAATAAAGGTAGGTGCTGCCCCAGGACTAAGTGTAATTTGGGTGGCTGGGATGGCTAGGAGGCAGGGAGCTTTGCCTAACTTTAGAAACAGTTTCACCTCTCAGAGCTGCAACAACGAGGACTTTTCTTTGTGTTTCTGTCCTCAGACAAACTTCCTTTGTTCTGGTGCAGTTTCTCCTCCCCTGGAATTTGCTGTCCCAACTGCCTCGCTCAGTCATGCTCAGGCTTGCTCCAACGCCAGCGTCTCAGAAGTCTGATGAAACCTTAACGATCCCCGCTCCCCTCGTACGCCTGTACCCAGCCACCCAAAGAGAAGCCGCAGAGCCGTTTTCCTGCGACAGCGTTGGCCCGGCAGCACCAG
>NW_008824061.1:1326963-1330773 GCF_000699105.1 Pygoscelis adeliae
GGGGGATTGCACCTGCTGGAGCCGGGCCTTTGGGTACAAACATTGAGTGACTCACATGTCCGGACTGAGACTGACTCACCGGGAACATGGGAGTCTTGTCCGAGTCCTGTCTTTCCTGACGAGTGTTTTCACACCCAGGCACACCTTGACCGGAGCGGGGGACAGGGAGCCACCCAGAACAGCCACCAGCCTGAGGTTAGGGCACTCCCTTGGGAGGACATTTGCAGCCTCCAAACTGACCAGAGCAGGAACATGAATTAAATCTTCCACCCCTCACGTGGACACCCCAACCGCCAGCACCTGCACAGGCTGCCTTTGCCCAAACTGGCCCTAATTTCGGCTTTGAGCACGCCTGGGGCAGAGGCTGGGGAAATGCCCTTGAGTTCTCCTTTAGGGCATCCAGCTTGAGCTGCTCCTTTGCAGGGCCTCAGCTCTTGGGCACCTTGGCACAGCTTGGTGAAAGCTTGGGATCCTGCTGGGTATGTGGACACCCTTGAGTGAGGAACTATGGCCTGGAATCCCAGCCCATTCCCACCAGCTGAGACCAGTCGATCAGCAGTCTCGGTGGCTGACTCAGCCCAACTCTCCCATTCGGCTTTACTCCTCAGAGCACCTCTTAAATCATGGTGTGACTTCAGACTCAGATGAATCAGACACTTGACAAAGGAGTCACTCTAGGATTTATGCATTTGAGAGCAAGCTTAACTGCTGCCTTAGGCTGGGGTCATTGTCTAAAGGGCAACACCAAATACAGTCTAAGGCAGCAAGATGCCTGCTGCAAGAGCCTCCTCCATCTCATTGCTGCTCGTGGAGTTGCACAGCCATTTCTTCACACAGAATCAGAGCAGTCTGAAATCTCCTGCATCATTCTTAACCCTTAGTGTGTTTCTCTACACATAGAAAGTCCTCTTGCAATAGGTAGGATCAAGCCTAGAGTCAAAAAGCAGCCTTGTGTTCAGTGAGGGAGTTCTCACTGCTAGTGTCAGAGCCATGTTGCCCAAAGGGCCAGCGTGAGGCCAAGTTTTCCACATTAGAGAGGAGCCGGCATCACTGGAGAGAGCAACGTTTCACCCGGAGAGGTTGCTTCTATCAGTGCTGCCTGCACCTGCTTGTGCGATACCCACTTTGAAGTTACAAGGAACAGGAAGGGACCGGGCCCCGTCTCTGATCGAGTCTCTATCTACACCCTTGCCTTAGCTTCTTGCTTTATTCTGGTTTGCGTTTGCTCCTGTGCTTTGTGGGAGCAAAACTCAAGTTTCAGGAAGCATCTCATTAAATTTTCCGCATTTTGAAATGGAGTGACTCACTCTTACCGAGCCAGCCGCTGTTTTGTCCTTGCTGTGTGTGCTGAACTGAGCGCACGACTCACCCCTGCTCCACAACTGGCCCCACAGTCCAGGGAGCTGGGGGTCCGGTCAGCAGCCAACGCTCATCACCTTCCCCCTCAAAAAATGTCCCTTTGTGGCTTTTAGACACAAACGTGAATGTACATGAAAGGGCAGTGGGTGGGGGCTTGTGCTGAATAGTAAGCAGCAGCCAAACAAGTCGAGCAGGTCTGTGGAAGCAATTCAAGGCAGGCAAGCCAAAAAGATCGGTAAGGTGAGATGTAATTATGAGCCCTCTAAGCTGGGACACGAGGAGCTGAAGGATCCATGATACAAACATCAGCTGCGCAGCCGTGTTGCGCCAAGGGGAATTAGGCCCCGAGTAACAACATGTTTACAACTTCACGTTTGTCCTGGCTGAGCCAGCTCCGTGATGACATAACCGTGAGCGTGTCATACCTTGGCCAGGCCAAAATCTTTTTGGGTCTAAGAGGAGATGGGGAAGAGGGACACAGGGACATAGAGCAATTTTTTTTTTCTTTCTTTCTTTTGTCCTATCAAAAAAATATTTAACTGGAGAGCAATTTATTCAGGATTTTTCCCCTGTTTTCCATTGTGTGTCATGTGCTTTGCTGGTGTATCGATGATGAAGGGACTGCAGAGCAACAGCTCACATCCAACAAAAGTAAAATGAAGGTTCAGAGCCCAAGCAAATGGCCCCCAAACCTCTGCTACCCTGTTAGATAGCGAAGAGGCCAAAAGGTACCTTGGTTTTCACCAGAAAATAGCCTATGGAAGCATCCTGCTCATTAAGCTATCCCTCATTCATTTTCCTTCTTTAGATGTGTGAAGTTTACAGTCTTGGCTGCCCAGTGGCACAACATGAAAGGAGGAAAGGGTGGCCACTGTGAGCCAAGTGCCCAACCAAAAGCTAAAAGAAAACCCTACTACGCTATAGCCAAAGACAAAGCTTAACCTAAATGAGCATCATCATCAGAGTAAAATAGCGAAAGCAGGAGAGTTTCAAATTGTCCAGTCATTTCAGATAAGATCTGACTTTCTACAGCTAAAAAAGGAAATAAAATCAAAGAAAAAAAAAACAAAAGAAAGAAGCTGGGGAAATGCTGAAAGCTTTCAGGCTTTGTTCTTACATCACAAGAAAGAAAATAAGAGGGGCATGTTTGCCCCTTTGTAAGTTGTATTCAAGAGCTAGACCCTTCTTCATTTCAAGCCAAGGGAATTTTTGCTTTTGAGTTCGAAAAAAGCAGAATCAGGGTCATGATTTTAAAAAAGCTTAAATCCCAGGCGTGATTTAGAAACAGATTCAAAAGCACATGCTCACTGCAATTATCTACGCCTGCGTGTTTTCGGACATGTGGACTTCAGGAAAACAATAGCCAGCCCTGTTATCAGCACAAAGGAGGATCAGTTTGGAATTACCGTACCTGTAACGTCGGCAGCCCTCAGCTCTGAGGGTTTCCATTCCCACTGTTGTTCAGCTGTGAATTTACTTACAACATTCCTGAAATAAAATAAAAAAAAAAGAAGGGCATTCATGTGGAGCAACTGAGAGAGCTGGCACCTGCTAAACAATAATTCTTAGCACAGGTCTTGCCTAAAACCAGGGGGATATTCTGCCAGTGGGAACTGATGGCTTTTGAAGCAGGAAAAAAGATCAGATGGGGGTGGTATCTGAGCACTGGAGTGCTCCAGCTCGAATGCAGGCATTGCACAAGGGTAAAGAGGTGATGGATATGTTCCTGGCTGCAATATTCCCCTGTACAGGAGCCAAGGCTGTTTCCATCCATTTAAAACACAGGACTGTGATGAACCATTGCAGCCCCAGAAGATGGTTTAATAGAAAGGTTTGGAGATGATGGCAAATATCCTGATGCTACCCGGTGTGGTCACTCAAAGGCACACACATCTTGGGTAGCTGGGTTGGGCTCGTGAGGAAGTATCTCTTGGAAGCCCTCAGCTTGTTATTTGGGTTAACTACATGTGACTCTCTTATATGTTTGAGTTTAACACTCCCAAGGATAATATTGTTGAATCTCAGAAAGTTGGGTGGGACACAGCTAGGCATGGGCAGTCAAGCCTTAAGGACTGAGCTGGAAAAAAAAAAAAGGCGATGGTGGAAGTTTGGTGAGTTTTAGCAGGTCCTGGCTCCCCAGAGCAGGAGCTCCAGAGGAAGCAGTCCCTCTGCGCTGCCTGCACTGCAAACTACGCCGTGCGGGTAGCAACGTTGCTTAACCGAAGTGCCAGAAACCTCTTAAAAACATCTTAGAGATCTTGGGTCTCTGTCCCAAGGGCTGCAAATCCTCAGTGGCCCGGGCCTCTACGGTGCGTCACGGTAGGGTGTTGGGTCCCCCTGTGGGTGGCTGCTGCAGCCGAGTAGAGCCCACGGCAGCCGGCGGGGACGAGCACACACACGCTACCCCCCACCCTGTATCTGCAGCAGCCACCTCGGCCCCCTTCCACATAC
>NW_008824061.1:1330845-1357745 GCF_000699105.1 Pygoscelis adeliae
CGGGACACCGCCCCTCCCAGACTCCCCCGCCACTCCCTTGCCTGCGTTGCGTGTCACCCACACCCCACGCCGCCACGTGCGTCCTCTGCTGATGGCCCCTGAAACCCAGACCTGGGGCAGAACGCTGCATCCTCCCTGCTGGCAGCTTGTGCTGTGAGTGCCAGGACAGGGCAGAAGCCGCGACGCAGGGCAGCACCCCCAAAACAGCACCCTGCCTCCTGCATGGGTGATCCTTTGGCACCTTGAAGCAGGAACAAGTTTGTGTCACCCTTATCCACACGATCTCAGCTGTGCGTTTTGTTTCTCCGTCTGCCAGAGGAGGAGCTGAGATCTGCACCAGGTGTGATTCATGGGGACTGCAGCCATGTGCCATTACTATGGGTAAGCCCCATGGTGACGATTAGCAATCACTTACATAAAACACCAGGTTTCCAGGGTATCGGGCACCCATGAACCATGATAAATTGCAGGCAGAGTGCTTGGGAGTTTGTGGACCCCCCGGTCTCTGGCAGAGGCACCCATGGGCTCCCCTTGCCCTGGGCTAACCAAAACTGTGACACTGCGTGGCAGGGAGCCAAGGTAACAGCCCTGCCAGAGGGCTTTCCCCTGCGTGGGGAGTGGATGGATACTCATACCTCCCTGGCAGGCTTATCTTGAGAGAGAACCAAGCCAGCAAGAAAGGACTTGGGATGGGGAGGAGGCAGAGGGGGGTGATCCTGGAAGGGAGGAGGCAGGACAGGCTGCACTGAAGGGGGGATTTGGAGAGGGAGGAGCGCTCAAAGGCTTGGCTGGGGAGGAGAGGCTGGTGTAAGGTGAGAAGGCGACAGCAGAATGTGGGGACACTGGGAGCAGCCTTGCTGGGGTGATGGGATGGAGCTGGGGGAAGCGCCAGCGGAGGAAGGGAAACGTGGCAGATTTTTTCCCAGCTTTCTGCCACAAATGAACAGAGGTGTGAGAGGCTCTGTGGACAGATACGGAGATTCGGCTAATCTCTATCAAGTTAACCCTTTTCTAAAGACTTGCTGAGCAGGTATCCCATCCACGGGGTACGCAGCAGCCAGCCCTGACGCCCAATCCTTCTGCGCCTGGTAGAAATGCACTGCTCGCCGCTAATGCAGCACGTGCAGAGGGACCAAATGAGTCCAGGCTGATGGCAGCAGGATGAGTGCCTGCTGCCAGGCTCACCCCCCCGGGGCTCCTAGCAGGGACCACACTGAACCTTGATGAAGCCGGATAACCGGGTCCGGGTGAACCGGTCCTGCAGGGAGCCTGGCAGAGCCAAACAGCCAGCTTGTCCTCAGCTCTGCTACGCACTGGTTAAAATCAGATCCGTTCTCAGCAGAAAAACCCTCTGATAAATAAGTCAGCCAGCTGCGTATTTACCTTCCAACGCCGGCCAGCACTGACATGCTTTGCAGAGCCAGGCCCAGCTCCAGTGAGAGGGGGAGAGCCCGGGAATGCTGCGGCAGGGAAGTGGGAGGATTTATAGCTGTTTGCAATGGGGGTCGGGTGGGTCACCTGAGCTGAGGGGGCCTCCCAGGTCCTTTTTCTCCCTTGCCAAGAAAGGCTCTCCTTGTTTGGCCTCCCGGATAGTTGGATCCTGCAGCCCCCTCCCGGGGAGCGGTGTCACTTCAGAGCAGCTGAACCTGGGAAATGAACCCACGAGTAGGGCTCACGTCTCACGGGGAGCAGGATCCTGCCACTGCTGGCAAGGAAACGGGCTTGGGGGGCTGCAGGGAGCTCGGCAGAGAAATGAGCTGGTTTGTGGATACATTCTGTATCGCTGAGCTTTTCTCTCTCGCCAGCTGACCACCCCTTTGTACACCCCCAGCCTTCCTGGCCGCTCTCACACAACAGCAATAGAAAGACATTTTTCAGGTGAAATGGGGCCAATGCCTGACCCGGGAGCGGTGCGTAGGGATGGACTGTTTTCTGGGTGCAATGGCTTGGAGAGGCTAAGCGTTTTACCAGCCAGCAGAGCACTCTGCAGGGACCGTAGCACCCTATGTTAACCCCCCTGGACTGACACACACTAAAGCTAAAGCTGAACATCCCCCACCTCTGCTCACACCACCATCGCCTCTGCTCACTTGCTGATTTTTTTTTTCCTTTGCCAAGAATGCAGGAACCTGCTGCTTCTGGAGAGCTCTGAGATGGAGTTTCCGCTTCAAACGCTCACGCTTCCAAAGCGGAGCTGAGAGTGCAGCCAGCCGAGCCACCGGAGAACTTCACTCTGCTGGGGAAGCGCTTGGCAGAGGCTGCTGGAGCACCCCAAAGTACCTGGAGCAGCCAGCCTTGCGTAGGGAAGGGACGTGGGGCTGGAAGGGGGGATGCATGGGGAACCCCGCATCTTCCCTAGGGTGTGGTACAGCTGCGGGAGGGCATTGCCCCAGCTGCTGCTTGGGGGGAGGTTGTGCAGGAGGAGGGCTCATGGTAACAATTTTCTACAAAACTGGAAAACTTCGCAGAGCGTTTCATGGCAATAGGTGGCGTTTAGGTTTTTCTCTTGGGAAAATTTCTACGGTTCGGGAAGGAGTTTTTGCAGGAAAAGACAGAAATCTAAGGAGAGTCTAGCAGGATCTCCCGTAGCCAGACCCTGGGGACAGGGTCAGTCTTTCTGGGTCAATGAATATTGAATATTTATGCTAATTGAAAAGCCTGGCAAGGTGCAGACTGCCTCTGCAGCTCCTTCTGATGGTAGTTCCACTCCCTGCCTTAAACTGCGCAGAACATGAATTTCAGCCTGTTTTTTAAGCAAATATAGTGACATTTGGGTTAGCGGCTGCTGTTTTGGGTACTTGCACTGTTGTCGGGGCCTTTTCTCACCATCTCTGGGACTTCTCTCCTACCCCATTTAGGAAACTGCTTTCAAAGCATTGCCGGATTCCTCCAAACACAGACTGATTCCCAGCCTGGTGAGCCCCGACCTTCCTGTGCCAAGGGCGAGGGTCAATGTGCTCCTCTCCACCCCTGCCCTGCTGCCTGCCTCACCCACCACCCACCCGTGCTTTGCAGGCAGGGCGGGTGCTGCCTGCAGCCCGCTGGCTGCTGCTGCCCCCCAGCCGCTCTCGCAGCTCCATCTGCAGGTGCTCAGCCCAGGCTGTGCCTGCACAGAGCTCAGCTCCCCACAATGTGGATTTCCAACCAGGCTGCATTGGTCATGCTGGGCTTGCACAGCCCGTTGCCGTCTGGCCCTTTCCGTCGGGTTCCTGCCCTTCATTGCGACACGGGAGTGCCGCTCCACCCAGCTGTCCCACTGTCTGCCCTACCACGCGGCGTGTGCTCATGCTTCGCCCTCCAAACTCTTTGAACCAGTCTGCAATATCCTTTTTATCCTCCTTCAGATCCTCCCTCGAGACAGGATTTCACTGGGACACTGAGGAGAAATTCATCGTCTAGCTATGAGGAGAGGAAGGGTGTGTGGCAGTATCTTTAGCTCCGGTCCCTGCTGGGACACAGGCTCCTGGTGTGATGTGAACCATTTTCTGACATCCACATTTTCAAACTTTCCAGCAGTTCTGCTCGCTGCTGGGTTTCTCTGGAGAAACAGGACCACAAAGCCATGGGCAGCAAGTCGTGGGAAGGTGGTCTAAGGAGCATGCAGAGGTTTCTGTCCCCATTTGCCTACGTTACCCCCTGCCATGTGTGACTGTCCCTGGAGCAGGCAGGAAGGTGTATTTGACCTCAGTGCAAAGTCCATCAACAGTTAAGCCAGAGCCTATAACAACATTTCATCATCCTGGTGTCCCTCTTCACTCAGTGCTCCTCGGGACAGGCAGGGGACTGTGGCAGCCTGCTCCCAGCTCCGTGCAGGGCTGTGGCCAGTTTCTTTGCCCGCTGGTGGTCAAAGGGAGAGCCCGCATCATCCAAAGACCGGAGCAGCTCTCACCGCTCCTTTGGTGGCTGCAATGGTTGTGATGGTGGCTCTGTACACCTTTGAAACCACAGCTGCAGGGTTACTGCATTGACCCAGGCAGTGTATGATCAGATTAGCACTCTACAAGGGGGTGATATGAGGATTAGGAAGACCTTAAACATCCTCATCTGCAACTAAAACCAATATCCCGGGAGGAGCCATGACTGAGGAGGGGGCTTCTGGTCTTGCATAATTAACAACAATGCAAAGCTTTTTAACAGCAATCCTACAAAACCTAGTGTGGGGCTTGCATATGCAATCGTGTCCAGTTTGCTATGTGTTGTGAAAGGCACCTGCTCCGAGATGTCTGTGGGCAGAGCTTGGCAGACTCTCCACAGGTGAGAACGTTGAGATACTGGTGCAGACTGTGGAAAAACAGCCCAGGAAGAAAAAGGCTCCTCAGCCCAGGGCTGACTCACTGTCAAGTTAGATTTCATGGTGGCTGCTGTTGCTGTACGAGATGACAAGATAAACAGGAGCGCTGGCGTACAAGGCTTTTAACTCAACAATTTTCCTTGGTACATGAAAACAAAGCTGACAAAATGAGCCAGAGATGGTCAGTTCATCAGGCTTCCAGCTCTATTTGAAGCAAAGCATTCAGGCTGGGCTGCTCATGGGATGTGTGTTGATCCCATTAACCCAAGAAAACATGAGCACGGTCCCTCCTGTCAGCCAGACGAGCACTTTGCACCCCATCTCTTGTGGCTACATGCACAGCCCTTGCTCATCCATCCATCTGGAGAAGACAGCAGAAGGGACAGTTAGACCGACCACCAGCCCAGAGTCTGGGAACTGCTGGCTCTGAGGTTTAGGCTTGGAGAAATCCCACCACCTGTGATATGTAAAATGGGGGATAATGATGCCTCAGCAAAAGTTGCTTAGCGGTGTTATGGGGATTAACTATTTAATCCCTGCAAAGTGCTGTAGACGTCTGAAATGCAATGTTAATATTACTGCCTTCTATGCAGGCAAGCAATGTTCACTTCATTTGAGAATTAAAGCAGACCACTCTCATTAACACTCCCAGAAGAGTGCAACCTTTTGTGTATATGACCTTGTCAGGGCTGATGTGACCGGTCTGTGTGAAATAAACAACTGCCATGATCCTGTTCATTTTTTTTAGCAGTCAAGCGTGGTTCTTTCATCAGCTCATTTGTCTGATGCAGAGACCAATGCTTGAGATTCAGGCTCCTGGACCAAGCCCAGTGCCTTTCTTGGCACAGCTGGGCTGCTGCTGGCCTGGATTCACCTGCAGGTTTGCAAGCTCTCCATACTGAGCAAGCTGACAAGAAGCGCATAAATAGCATCAATCCACTTACACTTTCACACATGGTAAATCCAAGCAGTACAGTCTGGAGCAGAGCGTGCCTTGATTGCTTCAAAACTAGAAGAGGGCAATTAGGAAGGTACCATGCGATACCATGCGATGGGTAAACAGCTGTTGCACACCGCTGGGAAAGCCAGCAGAGTAAAGAGGATCTCTGTCTCTGAGAAACCCCAGGGACGTGGAGCTGCTTACCAGTGCCGGGACAGCTTTGCGCAGTCGGTAGGGCGGCTTTCTTGGCATTGCCAAGGAGCCGGGGAGGGGTTGCCTAGGGAGAGGCAGCTAGCAGGGCTGAGCCAGGCTGCAGAGGGGCCCGCCAGCACCGCTGCAGCGGCTGAGCCGTGAGGAAAGGCCAGTAGATGGTGGTATGATCTTGGCACCTCTTCCTTACGGCGCTGAGGCAGCGAGGATGGATCATCGCGAGGGGAGCAGAAGCTGTTGCCCGGGTTACCGGGCCCTCATCAGCCCAAAATCCTGCCATGCAGAGCCCTGTGCCCACAGCTACAAGACGCCCAGAGTCCCAAAAGTCCACCGTATCCCAAACAACCCTGGGCGTGCTGCTTACAGCCGGTCTTTGTTCTGCTGGGTCCCGGGCGTTTGTTTACCCAGCCTCTAGCCGAGGGACCATGCGGAGGAAGGGGGGAGGAATTCGCCTGTGAGCCAGCCTGTTCTGACCTTCCTACCATTGCCCCCTTCTTCCTCGCTTGAATGCAGGGGTGGCTCCTTACCCGCCTTGCAGAGAATGAAAGGCCGGGGAGTGAATCAGAAAGGAGGCATTGTGCCCTGCTAATCCCCTTGAGCCAACACTTGTCAATAAAAAGCGTGACTTTGGTCTCAAAGCGTGTTTTCCGCCTCCTCAGTACAGCCAGGAGGCTTTGTCCCCAAAATGCTGACTGGCCTTTTCGAGAGGCTGCCAGCTATAACTTCAGACGTCAAAATGGGACGGCTCAACCCCTCTCTGCCTCACCCGTGCTATTGCTCCTCTTTTCCTTGGGTTTTGTCTTATACAGCATCTAGCTCTGTTATGCAAGAATTATGCAAACTTAATCCTTAACCTTCCATCATATTAATTTTCCTTTTTATATTTCCCTATTAAAGTGAGATGCTTCCCAGGCGGCAAGGAATCATCTTACTCCTCCAAGAGGGGATGAATTCAGTGCCGAGGCACCACTGCGTTTCTGTGGGAGTGGATGAGATACCAGAGAACAGGGGGAAGCGAGGGGCAGCGGCATGTTTCCCAGACATGTTGCCACTCTGGCAGGATGGGGCAGTGCTGGGTGGGACAAGTGCATGGGAAGGGAAAGGGAGGGACTTCCTACCATGGGCTGGTATTTTTTGATCTTGTATTTTAGAGCCTTAAGTTCTCCCAGGATGGGAGCCTGGGCAAGCACCCCAACACCTAGGAGTGGGGAGATCTGCCCCGTGGTCACCTCCTGCCTGTGACACCCTAGGTTTTCTGTGTCCCCTCAAGTTTGCCCGCACCCAGCACAACCCTCACACCTTCCTCTTGGCCATCCTCGTCCCTCCTCTGCTCTGGCATCAGTTTTCAGCAATCCTCCCTTGCACTCCAGCCCCAGAGGAAGAGCTGGGAGGAGGGCAGCAGGGTGGGAAGGCAAAGAACTGGGGCAGGAGTTAGGGAAGAGAAAGACCAGGGAGACCATAACTTCTTTCCAGTGGTTCATTCTTCTGCCATGCCCCCCACAATCACTGCATCTCACTGCATCCCAAATTTCTTCTGCAATACAGACCCCTTGCTTGCTTGCTACCCTCCACATCCTCCAGCAACTCCCCAAATAGTCCCAATATACTCCTATACTCTCTCTATAATACTCCTATACTCTCCTTCTCACCCTACTTCCCATCCCAAGGAGAGAAGGGAAGCCACCCTCGCTGCTCCAGTTTAAAGGGAGCTGTATCCTCCTTCTCCCCCCTGTACCCATCGTAGCCACATGGCTGAGGACAAGGTGGGTGGAAAGCATTCAAACTCCCTGGGCAGCTATGGAAATCGTAACATTGAATAATACCCTCCCATGCACCCCAAGCCAAGGGCGCATCCAGCAGCCTGAAGAACCTGGCCTTAGTTTTCAGCACACTTGAGGCCAAATCCTGATTTATTTATGGCAGTTTTCCAATCAACTGGAGTAGACCAGGACTTAGACCAAGACACACAATCTCACTAATGTTTCACATAGCTGTTCTGATTCTTGCAACATGATGCTCTTGTTAGAAGTTGGAAGGCTTCAGAAATGTGCAGAACAGACGCAGGTAATTTGGGGTTTCCAGTCTTGGGAATATTTTGTGCCCATTGAAGTCAGTGGGAAAGCTACCACCACTTCCAGTGGGTGCTGGAATGCCTCTGAGCTATTTGGCAGAATAAATTTGACTGTTTTAATGAGTAAAGGAGGGAATGGTTGTGTTATCACTTAAGTGTCTTTCACAAAAAAAAAAAAAAGTCCTGAATGCAGGAAAAAGAGGAGAAAAAAAGGAAAATTTTTTCTTAAAAGCTCTGGGCATTCAGAGCACTGTGAGTCACCTTAGAGCACTGACTGGTTTGGAAATCAGGGTGTTTCTTAACGCCAGTTTGTTACAGGAACATTCAGCCTGGGTGAGACAAGCTGGTATTTCTGTTCTGAGCAAAGAGCTTATCCGGCAAACTACCCAAAAGGTCCATGTTTATCACACCTCTACGGCACAACAAGGTCCAAGTCCCACTCCGCAGACCCATGCAGCTGTGTATGCAGCAGAGCTCATTTCAGGAGGACCTCTGAGGTGCAGATTTCCAGGAGCTCCACACTGCCCCTGGGGTGCTTTTTTCCCACATAGTGGATGTTTCCGTGCCACCAGCTCACGTCGGACTCACGGAAGCTGTGTCTCCTCCTCAACTACCCAGGGAAGGCTGCAACCTCAGAGTCAAACGCTGAGATTCAAACCTTTGCTGCACCTTTTCTTCTTCTGGTCTGTTGTGCCATGCTTTCCCTTCCTCCAATAAGGAGATTACTTTTTTCCCTCTGAAAATGGCTTGAGAAGAGGGAAGAAGAGCCCTCTATGCAAGAGCCAAACCTCTTGTGTAGTGTGAAGCTGATTTGCCTCCTGTTACACTGGTAGGTAACAAGGGTGTCACCTGCATGATGGGGGGGATATTCCCAGGAGAGTTTAGGAATCTTGGACGAGATACAGAAATATCTTGGTATGGAAATTTTGTTCATTCATGAGACATCAGGGTCTCTTTAAAGAAGTCATGAAGGAAACAGCCCTTTGAGCTTGTTGCTCCGGGAACTGCACATTTTCCTGATGTGGGAATAGGTGATGGAAAAGCCCCCTTCCATTATCAAATCCTTATAACTGCCCCCAGCCAGGGGGGTGTTTTCCCTGTAGCGTGTTTTCCCTTTTGATTGTGTTATTTCATCACTTTAATATCCCTTGCTTGTATTTCTTCAGTTCATAGCTACAGAACAGAACTAGCTACAACTTCAGCTGTAGCTATCCTGCAGCCAAACTGATGTGCTCCACAGAGGAGGCTGTATCCTGTGAGTGACCTTACGATGACTTCACTTGGTGCCTCACAGTAACCTATAGATACTGATGCTGTAAAAATGGTTTTGTGAAAGATATAAATACAAACACCATGAGATCACATATTCCGAACTATAACTGAATGCAGACTCTTGGAAGAAAATCGACTCAAAGCCCTCCTGGAAAAAGCTGTCAAGCACAGCACACTTCATAAATTTTTCCACAACCCCAAATGTACCATGCATCATACAGGCTTCTTTTAGAAAGTGGTGCCGTGAACCCCACAATGTCTGGACATTAGTTAGATTACCTGTAATCCATCCAGGATGGGGAAGGGGAAGGGCTATCTCAAGTCCTCTGTGCTCATGGTGTCCTGAGATGCCTGTCCTTGGGGACCTCCATGGGAACCATTGTGCAAGACCATCAGGAAGGCGTCAAGTGTTTGCTCTGCAAAACGAGCCTGATGGCTTCAATCCTGTGCCACGCGGCAGCTCCCCTTGCCCAGCGAATAATAACAAACCTGGCTGCTTGACGGCAGTCCCAGCAGTAAAGCCGGTGACTGAGTGGGTCATGAGATGGGCCCACCCAACCCAGCGTTGACCCTGGGTAACGAAGACGCATACTGTGCAGGGAACTGTGCCGAACCTCTGTCTTTCTGGACTCAAGTGCCATCAATGGACCTGAGATTCATACACATACCTACCCATCAGTTTAGTTTTTGCTGTCTTTTCTCTATACTTCTAGGCAAGCCAGAGCAAGGACAGTATAAGCAGGACTCGTGATAGCTTATTATCCTTGCTCTGGAGCCATCATCCTTCAGATTTCATTGGAGAAGATTAACCATCCTGGCAGATGCACCTGCTTGCAGTCAGAATAGCCAACATCTTGCTGTGCAAATGATTTAGTGAGAGTTAACCTGGCTGTAAAAGGTACCATAGCAATGACAATTACAGCATGGCCACAGGGATCTCGGAGCTCTTTACATCCCGTCTCACACTTGTCTATTAGTGTCTGGTGATGTTGCACAAAAGCCTGGAGAGGGCAATCAAAAAGAATTATGAGTTTAATTAAAAAACACCATGACCATTTAACTAGGCATAATGATGCTGTCCGACCTGGAATTTGCCCAGCACTCAAACATTTGCTATTTCAAATGGGTAAAAATGGCCAGAAGTTGTTTTACATTTCGGGGGAAAATGGCATGTCCAGTCCTACAGCCCCTCTAAATCCATGCCAAGGCCTTGGTCCAGCGCAATCTTTTGTGCATCTCCCATCGTACAGTAGCTGGGCACCGGGCCACCCTAGCACAGCCCAGGAGCAGTGGCCCCGACTCAGCATGCTGCACACCAGCCTCTGCTACGCTGCGTTTTTTCTCCCTCTTTCTGGCTGTTGCTCTTTCATTATTCACTGGAGCAGGGACTGGATGCTGTGACAACAAAGTTTGTGCTGCAATCCTGCAGAGTCCCTCCCAGATCAGTAAATAGCTGTTGATATTGAAAATAATCCATCCAGGCTTCTGTTCAGCATCAGAGGAGGAGAATACAGAGGCTGTACAGTGCCTCCACTGCCACCTCCTACTCATGCTGCTTTTAATGAGGTTTAGCCATGCTCGTCAAGGCTTTGTCTCAGCAAGGGGCAGCAATGCAGGAACATCTGGCTTGGGAGGGATGCCAGAGCTTAGCCATGACGCAGGACCCCATCCCTCAGCGGGGTCGGCCCCGGTGACCACTGCGGCGTTGCCCCTATAGGCACCATAAGCACAGAGCATGGGCTGGGTGCTCACTTGCACTTCTGTGCAGCACCTCCCAGCAGAAGACCTTCCTCTACAACTCTGTCAAACACTCTGAGCTAAAGGTTTCCATGTGGTCTGTCTGCCTCAGGCATTTACGTGTTTTTGGAAAGCTTCAGCTACAATTGTCCTATTCTCTGTGGCTAAGATTTGGGACACGTATGTAGTTTTGAGCATTCTTGTCTCTGGTTTGTTGAGAAAACAAAGTGCTGCCGAAGCCTGGAGGTTTGGCAGGAGGTGCCCACCTTGAGTGGGAGGTTTGCTGCTTTCCCCACATTGGCTGAGTTACAGGTGTCTGAAAACCTTTGGGTAGAACTTGCTGAGGATGATGGTGCTTGTGGATGCGTACCCTGAAAAATCAGCATATCAATGCCTCAGAAGGCACACCAGAATTTTTTGCTATATTTCATCTTCATTTTGTGTGGATTAATTTTATACAGCTGACATGGAGCTAATAGTATTTCCTTCTCACGCAAAGAAATTAATGAATGGCAAAGCAGCATTTAGAGACAGCATAAAACAGTCAGAGAAAAGCTTAAAGTGAAGTTGTATCCTCAGAGCAATATTTAAATGCTTGCACTGATTAAGTCCTGAAGCTGCATGCTGAAGAATGAGGAGAATACAAAACACGAAATTATTTCATACGACATGAACGTCTACTCTGCGGTCTGAGCAAACCACAATGCTGAGGGGGAAGGAGGCAGAAAGAGTAAATAATGAACAATATGCCCTGGAGGCCTCTTGTAGTGCATTCATATCATGGGTACAGCAGGAAGCAAAATAAAGCAGCCTTAGCTCTTATACCCCCTAATTTCAGATTGTTAGGCAGTACAACTGTCACATTCTCATAATATTTTCCTTTTTTATTTAGTGAATATACACAGTCAAAACTTTCTGCTTATGCCTCCCAAAATATTTGTTTGCTTGTCTGGAGATGTATAAAACCCATTATTCTTCCATTACTATATTCACCCTAAAAATCCACTCAAGGTGTGTGTCTGCAAAGTGGGGTCTCCAGCTCCTCTCCCCGCTCCTCGTGGCATTTAGAGACAGCATAAAACAGTCAGAGAAAAGCTTAAAGTGAAGTTGTATCCTCAGAGCAATATTTAAATGCTTGCACTGATTAAGTCCTGAAGCTGCATGCTGAAGAATGAGGAGAATACAAAACACAAAATTATTTCATACGACATGAACGTCTACTCTGCGGTCTGAGCAAACCACAATGCTGAGGGGGAAGGAGGCAGAAAGAGTAAATAATGAACAATATGCCCTGGAGGCCTCTTGTAGTGCATTCATATCATGGGTACAGCAGGAAGCAAAATAAAGCAGCCTTAGCTCTTATACCCCCTAATTTCAGATTGTTAGGCAGTACAACTGTCACATTCTCATAATATTTTCCTTTTTTATTTAGTGAATATACACAGTCAAAACTTTCTGCTTATGCCTCCCAAAATATTTGTTTGCTTGTCTGGAGATGTATAAAACCCATTATTCTTCCATTACTATATTCACCCTAAAAATCCACTCAAGGTGTGTGTCTGCAAAGTGGGGTCTCCAGCCTGTTTCTCCTCTCCTCGTGAGAGCCCTGACTATGTCTCTCCCACAAAGAAGCCACCTTTGCACAACATTAAGCTTATTTTCATAATAAATGACTCCCAGGCTTTTGGATTACTGTGGAATGGAGAAAAAATATCCTTCATTTTGCTTAGACAATTTAGGAACAGAGAACTTCCTTTCATGACATGATAAAGCCATTTATTTGTGGTTTGCCTTCAGTATCCCCAGCTCTTTGGCCTCCCTCGGGCTTGCATTAATCCTGTGGATCCCTGAGGTCCTATGCCTCTTTCAGAAACCTGGCCAGGCTCAACCTTGATGTCTTTTCAGCTTTCTAGTATACTAGATGAATGTCAAAAACACCTAATTTATAACTCACTGTGGGGTTCATTTCTCTCCCCCCACCCCGAGATGCCAGGTTGGGACCAAGGGGAGGGAAGGCAGACAGAGGTTGGGACCCTTCTCCATTACTCAGGACTGGGTGGTGTGATGGGAAGGGGGAGGTTTCCCTTGGTTTGCTTGTCATCATGAACCCATGACTCTGGATTGCAAACCTTTCACCCACCTTCTCCAAAGGCAGGCCAAGTTTTGAGTAAGTCCATGTTAAGCACCCAAAGAGCCTGGGCTGATTTATAGGTTAGTGTGGAAGTCATGCAAACCCCTATGCTTTTTGGCACAAACGCAGGCAATATCACACCTATTGGCTGCCAATTAGAAACAGCATTTAGCACACATGTAGCACCTGCAGCCTTCAAAGTGCTGCTCAAACATTACCAGAGTCCTGGGAATGTGGCTCCAGAGAAGTAAGAGGCTCGTGCAGAGACCCAGCCCTGAGTCTATGCTCTCTGCCAGCTCAGATGCACATAGCAGACTTTTCCATATAACCATGATCTTCCTCTTCCCCGCTCAGGCCAGACTGCCTGATCACAGTAGGTGTGGCGCAGAGAGCAGCAGCCTTCAGGTAGCAGCCGTTAATCTAGTCAGCCCCATTGCAGCAGCTTTATTTGTCCTTAGAGAGTCTGGAAGACCTTTGTTTCCTGTTGTGGTAAAACCCTATAGAAAATCGCTTGTTTAAGACTTGACGTCTGATGGTTATACTAATAAGTTAGGTGTCATCCTAAAAGTATTCCTAAAAAGATTTTGCTTTCCCCCTTTCAGCGTCCCTAGTCTGTGCATTTAAATAACACCCTGAGGCCAGTCCCTACACAACACTCTCAACCAAAATACCTGCTCTCACCAGCTAGCAGTCGTCCTGTGAAACTAGACCTGACTGCAGACACAAGGAAATGGGTGCCAATCAACGTGGTGAGTTAATCAGATGAATGCTGGTGGTTTTTTTTTAGGGATCATAAGTTTCTTTTTTTAATCTACTTTTCTCTGTGTCTAGCTGCTTTCTGTTTTTATGTTGTGAGATCCTGAGAGAGGGGACTGCGTTTTTTTATTCTGCATTTGTACAGCACTTTGCACAAGTCCTGAGTGCTGCCATAACACATACACATTCTAAAAATTCCTGTGTATATAATAGGTTATGTTGCTTCCTGGTCTCATGATGAGGTGCATGATTAACCTATACATCTAACACTTGGACCAGCTCCATAGCTGGTATAAACCAACATAACTGCCTGGTTCTTGTCCTGTGGTAGCTAAGATTACGGTATTTAACCTGACAGTCAATTGAAATATTACATGTGGCTAGAGATTTCTGTCTGAATTTTCTCACATGCACCTGTCACTGTGAGAGATCATTTGGTACCAGGCAGCACTGGTTATCTCTTACCAGCTCTCACCTCTTCAGGGAGAAGTGGCCGCCCTGGGGACCGGATCTCGGCCCTGTGTTTTCACTGACCTTACAAACTGTGCTGGAAATCAGCAGAAACATCTTTGAAATAAATAGGTAGCACGGATATATGATAAAAGTCTGGCTCAAACTATGTTTAGGGGAGGGACACCTTGATCTTTTCTCTCCTAGCTGTTTGGATAAAGGAGGAGAAAAAATAGCTAAGACACATATAAGACAAATAGGATGCTTGGAGGCATGGGTGTAGAAGAGGGCGGTCTGTATTCATGGGCACTTCCCTTTTGATATGAGAAGAGGCAGCATCTTAGTTCCGAAATGCAAGGGTTTATTGTCTCAGCGTCAGATTGCTGAATGTCACTGAAATGTCTCAGTCTCTGGTTTTGCTGTGCTAAGTTCAGTGGAAATCTCCATGGCCAAACCACTGCAGAGAGATGAAGCGCTCCTGGCACTGGTAGCTGATTTCCCTTTTATTTGGGGCTAACTCTGCCCATTTCTGCATTGACCCTGCTCTGTGTTCAGGGCGGAAGGAACTCAGCCTTGACATAGCTTTTAGGCTGGACACACGCAAACCTCAAGTAATGCTTTCTCGAGCACAGAAGCTCACTATTCACACAGAAATGTTTGTGTGCGTGCAAAGCTGGGGGAGAATGAGTTGCTGTGATGTTTTGTGATGAAAAAGTGACACGCAGTTTAAAGAAAAAAGGTCCCATTTTCTCCTGGCCAAGCCTCATTGGGGAAACTCCAACAAAATCAGTGATGTTTGGCCGAGAAAGTGAGCGTGTTGGCAGAAGCATAAAACGAAGCATCCAAACGCTCACAGATGATTTATGAGAATTCCTAACGCCTTTACTGCCATTTCCTCCAGCTGCCTGAACTCCTTCCACACGATCCTCCCATCTGAGAGCAGGAATTATCGTCCTTTTTCCTAAATGCTAAATTTGGGGAAGACAGCTGACTGAGCAGGCCCCCTCTCTGCAGATGCCCATGGGGGTGGGTTCAAATATCGAAGGGTTTTCTTAAAATAAACATGCTAGCTCAAGCCCCCCCTAGAAAACCAAACACCTCCCTTGGGCTCCTTTAGCAGCCAGTGTTTCCCCTCGTGGAAGCACAGAGTCTGTGTGTAATGGATACAGCATCAATTAGGGAAAATCTAGCACCAGCATATGGGCTGTGTGATTTGATATCGCCCCCACTGTAACATGGGCAGTGTTATTTTGCCTCGGGTTCTCTACTTGCTTGTTCATCTCTTCCTCTCAATCTGATGCTCAGTTTGTCCCGGAGCTGAAGTATGCTTTTACAGAGGTCCTTCTTCAGTCTTCATCTACGTCTTCTGTTCTTAGGACAGGGGGCCTCTGCAAAGCCATGGTTAATGCCCTGCAGAGACCTGCCACAACTTATGAGGGAAGAGGAGGGTCACAGACCTTTGGTGTTCCTGTCAACCTGGCCAACATGAGCTGAAAAATCAGTGCAGCCTCTCATTTCAGCTGGGGCACTGGGTTCCCGGTAGAACTTACTGACTCCTCATTTCTGGGGAGCGATGCTCAAAACAGGCTTCTTCACTCCCATGTATCCTCTGGCTGGAGATGTGCCGTGCTGAGGACAGGAGCCAAAGGTGGTGGCAGTTTTTAAGCAGCTGGGGAGTTGACGGTGGCACACCAAGACCACAGGCCTGGGGAGATGCCCTTGCTCGCTGCTAGCTGGCACTGGCCCTGATGCCAATGGCAACCCTCAGCACTGTCATAGCAGCTGGATTTTGCTGTTTCCTCTCCTCAGGCTCTGCCTCTAGTTGCTGCGCTGTCCATGAGCCATCCCACCTGGCCTAGGGACCGACCCTTGCATCTATATCAGGATGCCACTCTTCGGGGAGAGAGGGGTTAAAGAAAAAGCTGTGGGCACAGCCTCTCCGTGTGCCACTGATATGCAGGATCCTGATCACAAGTTGCTTTCATGGCGAGTCAGAGAAAATCCCCTGAAGCCCCACCTGGCATCCAAGCTCTGGCCAACGCAGTATGAGCTCTTCTGCTCAGGTGGTTAGTGCAGAGGGAGAAAAGTTTCCCAGGGATGACTCACAAATTCCTGATGATGAATGTGCTGAGGTTTGTCTGAGATGAGGTCAGCTTTCACGAAGCGTGAATGCTGCAGAAGGGGGTTAGCTGTTGACTTGGTCTCCGTCCCATGTGTGTATGAAGAGGCACCAGCAACAGCCCCAGTGCAGAGTCCAGCACGGGCACGCATCCCTCTCCAAGGGCTAAGCAAACACAAGAAGCTCTGCCAGCCTCTCCGTCGCCATCTCTCCTACTGGATTAATACCTGCAAACTTGTCTGGAAGCAGAAGTACCAGCAGTTCCTTGGGATATGGTCAGCGCTAATAACCAGCAATGTAGCATGCTTATAGGGAGAGACAGAAGCAGAAAGAAAAACAAGGAGCAGGCAACACTAACATCAGACTTGCTTTTATTTTAGCTTTCAAGGTGGTTTTCCAGATTTAATTATGTTCAATAGTTAAAAAGCACATTCATTTCTTCGTTACCCGCAGCGTATTGGACGTCCCTGTTCTTAAGTTGTTTTGATTTCTAGGTATTTGAGAGTTTAATAAGGTTTTGTGTTTGTTTAAGGAATTATTGCTCACCCAATTGAAAGATAATGGGACACTGTAGCCTTGCCAAATGTTTTTATGCTTCAATAAAACAACACGCAATTTACACAAGGCAATAAAATGGTACCCTGCGTCCCCAATGAAGAAACACAAAGCAATGTTTGAAGTGATGTCTAGCTCAGAAATAAATCCATCCTTACTCAATGCACTCCATAAAATTAACTAGGTACAAAATTCCCCATACACTCTCCTTTTCCCAGAAGTTTGGAAAATTAGCACAAGATGCGCCTGAAAATCCTGTAATGTATCAGCATAATTTGTCCCAAGGTACATTGCTGCCTGCAAAACGGCAGACTGACGACTCATTAAGACTTCCAAAGGGGCATAGGTTTGATCGCATACTCCATCGTCCCTGATTTCTTTTCTCTTTGGTCTCTGTCACTTTTAGAGCCTTGCCTGTTGTGTGAAATGCTAAAGGACCCCATCCGATGTAATGAATTGCCTCTTTACCCACTCTTCTGCAGGCTCAGGCATTTAATGGCATTTTCTACACTGGCATTCAGAAAATTTTGGAGGCTGTGCCGTCCTTCTGCCCTCTGAATGGCTCTTCTGCCACCTCTGTCCAAGGGCTGAGAGCATCCCTGAGCCCTCAGAGTGGCCTCATGTTGCCTTGCCTGCTTCTTCAGTAGTGGCAAAGGAGGATTTTGGAGTCTACCCATGTCACAGTGAGCACTCGTATCCCATGGAGACTGATGCTAGCAGGGAAGTAAGAGCCCTGTTCCCTCAGAAGCGTGCTGTCGTGTATCTTGCCTCAATTGGAGTCTTGAGCTTCAAAAGCCTGCCTGGAGCTCCACCCGAAAGACCTCCCAGCCATAAGGATGCTCTGCCCTGCCCCTTCAGGGACTGCCATAGAGAAGAGATTTCAAGTTCTGTCTTGACTAAAGTGGCAAGAAGAGGTCTGAGCCCAAAATGGGGTAAAAACGCCCTCTTGTTCTCACATCCGGCTTACTCTTGGCAGAAGAGGGTTTCTGCTGGCTGCGCCAGTGGGAAATGCCACAACGAAGCCTGAGCTTTATATTTTGCCTATATGCAGTGATTTGCACCGTCAGTGTTGCAGTTGGTAGCGCAGCAGGGACACCACCGACGAATAAAGGCTCGATTCTGCCTTTTCAGATGCCAGCTGAACTGGGGCCCTGAAGCACAGGATGGCAAAAAGCATGGTAAAAAATCACAGCAACACTGCCCTTGATTACAGCTGTGAGCCAGTGGGGAAACACACTTTCCAGGGCTGTTCATGCAGTCCCTTTCCAAAACCATCAAACTCAGCGTTTTGAAGCGTGCATTGTTTCAAAAGCTTGTAGTCGTTCATAACAGCACTAGCCCTATTGGCATGAGGCACCCCCAGATCAGCATCCAGCTGCAGCCAAGGACCTTCTGAGGTGCTTTTTAGGACTGCATCTCCACCCAACCAGCTGCTAATCCCTTGGAAATGCCCTATACCCTGCTTGGAAATGCTCTGCTGACCTTTGCTTTGGGGCGCCCGCCAGCCTTTTCAGCAGCTGCTGTTCAGAGTGACCCTCCTGGCTTATAACAACGGAGGCTGTTTAAAGAAAGAAATAAATATACAGTCTGGCCAGTTGCAAAGCCGGGTTCACAACAATCTTCCCTGACAAATGATAAGGTCAGAATCTTCTTAAACAGAAACACACCCTGGCGCAAAGATTGAAGCTTTCGCATCTCCCTCTTGCCATTAAAATCCCACTTCTCATGAGAAACCTCCCTCCTCCTTCCATAAAGGATCCAGCTCGTTCGAGCCATCCGCTTGTCAGAGTATGATGGATTAATGCAGCAAAAGGTTGCTGAAGCTTTTAGCTCTCCTTCTCTGGGCATATACTTCAAAAAGCACCCTTGGCCTGGCATACTGAGCAAATTTCACTCCTAGTCCTGAAGGCTTGGCCAGGGGGATGCTTGTGAGACCAGATCACTGTTCTCTGCAGAAATTACAGGAGTCAAAGAAGTAACCGCACTCTAATTTCTAACAGCTGAGCTCTTCGATTCAAGGAGCAGATACAAAAGCAGCACTGTCTGTGGCTTACTTATTTTTCACTAGAAGCTGTATTACAGAAACTAGAAAATTAAGGAAAACAGAGTCCTTGCTACCGTATTCAGAGATCTTCTCCTCTTGGCTACCCTCCTAAATCTTTTTTTGGACAAGTCCCAAAGGTAATGCAATCTAGGAGAGAGGGAGGGAATGCACACTAGGGTCTATTTTTAGTGATTACAGTAAGGCTGAGATCTGCTCCCCCCCCAGCCAAAAAAGGCCCTGGAGAAACTGCTGAAGCTGTAGTGAACAGCCTGTGCCAGTGACATCCTCTCTGCTGGGGCGCTCGCCTTCTGTGCCTGACCTAGCAAAGGGTATCCCCAAGCGAGGTCTCGGGGAGGAGAGTCATTAGAGCTGGTTCTTCTGTCCTGAGTGATTTCAGGCTGTTTGCTTCCCTGCCTGGGTGCACAGCACCTTGTGTGTTGGGAATCTGCTCCATCCAAAGCCTTCTCCTGCTCCCTTTGGAGAAACAGCCACTAAATCACAGCAACATCAGCTTTCACAGAGCACTACACCACAGGGAACATAGAGGCAATTTCCCTTCCCATTCTTCAGCAGTGTTTCTCTTCTGCAATTTCTCTAATTATAGGGAACACTTCAATGAGACAGGATATTTGCTCCTCTCCACTTCATTATCACCATCTGGATTTGCTGCTCTTGCCATATGTTCCCCAGCTGATGTTAGTCACCCTCTGCAGTGCCACCGCCGGCTGGTGTGCAGCTGGCGTCCCTGGCCCTTGACATCCCTGAGAAGGAAAGGAGAGGGTGGCACAGGGGAGCTCAAGGCAGATTCTGATCTCACAGGTTTCAGTGTTGATCTCGAGCAAACTGGAGTCACTTTGCATCCTTACACCACTGCTCCACCATATCCCACAGATTCAATGCCCAACTTTTCTGTAATTTATATCGCCGTGAAATCAGAGTAAATATGCTGCTGCAGGGGAATTCGTCCAGCTTTGCTTCAGCTTTAACGAAGCCTAAAAATTGGCCATGGGGGAAGAGAAGGAAAGAGAAAAGGGAATGAGGGAACATGTCATTGCTTGGATTGGCAGAATTGTTCCCAAATGTTTTCCACTGGCCTGCAGCAGCTTTGCAAATAACAGTGTTATTCAGCCACCCATTCCAGTCTCCTTCCTCCACTCACCCCTTCCAGCCCTCCCAGACCTTAGTCCAGCAGGAACGGCCCTGTGTAGTACCTGTGCAGTGTCCAGCTTTCCCCAGTTATTGATACAGGTACAAAGGATGGGGTGAGAGGAAGAATGATGGTGCGATCTTCTGCACGCCCTGGCTGGCCACAGACCCTCAATCTCCTGATTCCTTTTGGCTGGGCTTCCCGGTTGGGGCTGATCAAGTGTTGGGAAGTTTCTCGTGGGCTGGGAGCCAGGAGGTACCCCCGCTGCTGTGTGTTACCAAGCTGGTACCAAGCAATGCAGAGTAGCTGCTATGGACCCACCCCCAGGTGAATCCAGGCTTGGTCTGTTGCACACTCACAGCCCAACTCCGAAATCTTGGGTTTTCCTCTCATTTACACCAGAGCCGTACGGTTGGCTTCAGTGCTCCGCCTCCAGAATTACATCTGTGAGGAGAGACCAGGACCCTCAGAGGTCTGCATATTACACAAAATGTTAAGAATTCAAGTTCTGCTTCCTTTCCCAGGGGTAATTTCCCTTAAACCAGGATTTTGCTGAGATGTTCTGGGTTGGTTATTCCCTTCCCACATCTGGGTGGGAAGCAGCGTGCCAGCAACCTGTCTGCCTAGCAGCTGTAGTGAAGTGAGTTTTATGTGTATAGCATTAGCAGAGCATTTTAGGATTCTCTAGGATGAAAACTACTGCCATATAAACCTAGCGCCTTGCAGTAAAAACGATTCTGCCAAACGCACTTTGGAGTATATTTGGTTTTAAGCACCTCTGGGCCTCTATCTCTGCATGCACAGTGTGTCCATGATCTGCCCCAACATCACTTCACCCTCATGAAGATTTTTGACTTTTAACCAGGGCAGGTCTTTGAGGAGATCAGGGAGCAGGTACAGAGCTACACCGACTTATACTTAACTGCACACCATTTCTTCTGGTTTCCCTTGTGTTGCAGATGATCGGGCTGTGGATGTTGATTTACGCCTTTTGGTCGGATTAGTCAGAACTGCATTAATGTACAAGAAAGATGGACTGTGAAAGGGGGGCCACAGGGAACCCGATACTTGTGAAAGAAGTGAGCTCAATGTCTTTTATAGTCTCTCAGCCCCCTGCCTTTTCACTGAATCATAAAAATTAAAATTGGGAAAGACTGGCAACACGAGAGCCCCCTGCTCTGCCTCTGCCATGGTGCCAGCAGCGAGAGCCGCTGGTGTTTGCTGTGGTCCTGCCGAGGGCTGCTCCCGGTTATCGCCGCTGGCGCTCAGCCGTGCCTCTTCCAGGGAGCTCCTCTCCGCAGCACATGTCCTACCATTGCCAAATTTGTGTTTAATTTCCTCAGTGGACTTTCTCCGCCTCTTGGGCTTCCCCTGCAGCTCTCTCCCCTCCTCTGATTTCACAGGCAGGACATTGGGTTTCCCCCTGCGACAACTCTCCTTTCTCTCCCATTGGGTTGCCCTCCTAGCGGGCCTCTTCCTCCTGCCTGATGTTTCCTTCTTTCTTCCCACAGTAAGCCAGGGGTCTGGCTCACGTGGAGAGCTGTGTGGGGAAAAGAAATATTTACTCTTGGAGATCCAGTCTCTCACTGCTGGGCAACTCGGAGAGAAAGGTCTGTGGATAAAACCTTGCTGTTTGCAGGTTACGTTTCGGAGCGGGATGCAGCATCTACCTGAGCTGGCTCAGCAGCCCCGTGGCTTTCACATAATCTTATTTTTAAATGTTTTCTAAGTGCTGAATGATATTTTGAGACTAGACAAGAACTGATAAAGGAAATGACAAAAATAAAAAATGCATCAAAGTGCCCAGATTATGACTTAATGCATAGGAAAAACAAGCAAAAGGTCATGCAGAGGAAAATATGGCCACACTGGATTTGGGGATAGTGATGCTGATTTTAATGGGGGTTCATTTGACAATTCCACTAAAAGATACAAGTTGCTTCAAAACAGCTCTTGAGGGGTCCTTGAATATTTTCCCTATTGTCCCACTTCAGTGGCCGCACCTCACTTTCACAAACTGTGATTGTCCCATGTCGCTCAACAGCAGCTCAGTCCTCACACTTTCAGCGTGAAGAGCCCCCTTGCAGGCAGCAGAGCTGCCAGCACAAGGAAACCTGGGAATCAAAGCCACCAGATGTTTACCCCAAAGGTTTTCATGGTCATCGTTTTCATGGGGAGCTCTTCCCTGGAGAGGTGGTGGGTCCGTAAACATCCACGCCAGCCGCATGGGAGCCTGGGCCACTCCATCCACACATTCTCATCTCCACCAACCACCTCATTTTGGGCAGAAGAGGTTTGCTATGTGTGGCATGTCTCCTCCATCCCCTGTCTTTCTTCTCCCTTCACACACCACCACAGGGTACCATAGTCACGTCAGAGAGAAGTGTAACCTGTGGCTCTACCCCTTCGAGATGAATTTTATGTCCTTCAAACCTTACTCAAACAGGCCACATCATCCAGCCCGTCCCACCACCATCCATTCACCACATATGGGACCTCCTAGAGCTACAGCCAGACTCTGGCTGTGCATGCACACGCTCTATGCTTGACCCATCATTTTGGCAACGTCACCGACTTTGGTCCAATTACAGCAGTCATGAATTGGACCCTGTTCACACTCTGAAACTGAAACTGCCACAGCTTACAGCTAAAATTCAGACTGTTACACAATGAAACCATTCACACGTCTCTAACTCCGGACTATATATTGAAAATTACTGTGTCATGTGATTCTATGATTAAATTTTCCCAGTTTATATCATTTATAGGTACCTTGCTGTTCATAACAGGAACTCTCTCTAAATAGGTAAAACTTTTTGTGCTGTCAGTGTAGGAAAAGTGCTATGTAGAGCACAATATAATAATTCCTTAGTGTTATTAATTGTTGTCATCCTAAATAATATAGGCCATGGAGGTATTTTAAATCCAAGCGCAGAGTTACAGGCATGTGGCCAACACCTCCAAGACACCAGTGCGCCTGTGAGTGTGTATTTTGTACTTTTTGAAGTTTTGTTTGCTTTTTTTTTTAATTTATAATGGCAGTAGAGTCCAAGTTTCTGAGTAAGCAAAGTATACAGGCACTTGGAATTTAATAAGGTTGTACTGTTTGTCTACACATGGGAAGACACAAGAATCTTTTGCTTATGTGATTTATATGATTGTATTTCTCTGTTGAGTGCCAACAGCGAGTCTTGTGTTGTACTTGTCTGTGCTCTTGTATTAAGGTTTTTATAACAAATCCAGCATGGGGGCTTCTGTGTATCACAACGCGCCTGCAAACTAAAGCACATGTCCAAAGCCTTGAGAGGCACAATGGAGGGATCATTGCAGAGTTGGCTTTGGGGAGTTAGTTTTGGTTTGTACTGCGGAAGAGAAGCAATGGCAAATTCTAGAGCACAAAGCCTTGTCCAAAACAAGCAGAGATACAATAAGTCCCATGAAATGAAGCAGAGAGACGGGCCAGACCAGGACAAAGAAAAGAACAAGCTGTCAAAGCTGGTATTAATAATGGAGTGTAGCAGAGAGAGATGTGGACAAGCATGTGTCTTCTGCCTGGGCCGAGGCAACTTTACTGACGCTGAAAAGGAGAATATGAGATGGCCTTGACAAGGTGTGTGAGGAAGGATATGCAAGTGGGTGATGCACTTAGAGCAACATTGTAAGCAAAGCTTTGCTGGCAATCATTTTGTCCTGCTGCAGAGGTAATGTCTCTGCAGATGTCAAAAGAAAGTAATAAAAAAAGAGGCGGTCATCAGCAAGATACGAGGTGGACATGCCTTGGAGAAATGTCAGGATAGGGGCCCGCTAGGACAGAGGACATCCCGGGTTCTTGTGATTGTAGGTTATGGAAGAAGAACATACAGCATTTGATCATAGGTCAGATGTCTGTTTGGGAGAAAATGATGGAGTCAGCTGCTCCCAGGTCCTCAGTCTACAGAAATATTGCTATAAGGAAGTAAAAGTGACAAGGTTTAGGAGGAAAAACTAAAGGCCTCCTGTTCACCTGTGCTGACCTCAAGTTGTCAGCGACCCATCCGGAGCAATATGTCAGAGACGGGCTCAAATGTACAGTGGAACAGCTTTGGGGAAGCAGATTTGTAAGTCAGCAGCAAAGAAACAACAGGTACAACCTGAAGTGGATGGGGTGGCATCCCCGGCATGCACCTTGTATTCTCTCCATCCATATCCTGCTCTGTTGCAATGTGCTACATCTTGCTATAAACAAGAATAATAATTTAAAGCAAAAATTCCTCCTTGGTCACTCATCCTTTCACCCCTCCCAAACCTAGACTAGTTTTATGTTACTCTGATGATGGATTTTTCCTAGGAGAGTCTCAAAATGTGACGCATGGTTATTATTGCAGCACATCTATTTATTTGGTATTGATTTCCTGACATCTACTGACATTCACAATCACCCCCACTTTCCTGAATAAAAAAGGTGTGGGGTAGATGGAGGCATTCTACAGAATTCAGGTCTGGATTTGGGTCTAAATCATGAAGTACTTCAGTAATGGTTTTGATATATTCAATAAACTTGTACTTTTGCACATGAGGCAAGGACCAAAGCCCCTCAGTGAGGGTGTGTTGTACTTCCCATCTGATTCAAAGCTCGCTCTCTCACTAAGGTACATGGCTGAAGAGGTCACCTCTGTTTGATTTGGGAATTATAAAGTTTTTCCATGAATTAAATACGAAGGCAAGTCTACAAATGAAACAGAGAGGGCTTGAAACTTAGGTCTGCTTGTAATGTGCATGTTGAAAAGCCATTTTGAAAGGCATTCTAAAATTTACTCTTATCTGGTTGCCAAATCATCAGTGGTTTGACCCACACATCAGAGTTTTCCTCAAAAAAAAAAAAAAAAGCTTCAGATGAATCTATGTACGTAGGAAAAGGTCTTTCAAAACAACTGCACAGGGGCCAGGATCAACATCTGAACACGGGCTGAGTTGTTACATTTTTAGAATTATTCCTTTCATTAGAGGCATGAGGGGTATCTCAGGCATCTTGGGGCCTGATTCAGAGCTGTAACATCCCAAACTAGTAATTGCTCTGCTGGGTGAAATCTTGCCCTCATATGCGCAAGGCTTCTACACCCAGCTCCTTTCCAACTCTAATAAGGCAAGCCCACCTTGCCTACCATGCTGCTGGCTGTAGCAGCTGCACTGCTGAATTGTTACGGTTCAGATCTTCTGCAAGAACAAGACCCCCAGTCAGGGGACCAGCAAACTTCTTTCCATCTGGTTGCTGCCTTTTCATTTAGGCACTGAGCAGGGGTATAAAAATGCGGGTGGTTGCTCAAGCAACTGCACTGAATGCCCTAGAGACACCCTGGATTGAGTGCCTTGTATGTGCCAACTGTTTTTGAGCTCTTCACTGCAATTAGGTAGCAATGAAGCATCAAGGTGAGGGAAAGCACAAACTTTTGTGAACAAAGGAAGCAGGACCCTAGGCAGGAGGACTGCGAAGCGGGGTTAGTGGCAGCCTGGTCCTACAGTGAGTGGGTGCCTACAGAGAAAACGCTGGAGGAAGCGGAGCAGAACCGGGCTGCAGGGTGTCGGAACTAAGAACCTTTTCTTTACTGTTTCAAAAAGGATTTTTAGTGAAAGAAACATTTGGATCAGAAAATGCAGCAGGATGAAAAAAACAATTTTGTTTGACTTCGTTCGCTCTCCAGTCATTCATGTACTTTCTGCATTCCTTCCTACACAGGGCCTCAATGTTATCATTGCACACGCAGAGATGTCACTGACTTGGAAGCAATATGGAATTACATACAACACTTCTGCAAATAGATCATCTGAGCTGTACACTTCAGAAAGTGCACCCAAGGAGCCGGGTGCTTTATCTCTGTGATTTGGGGCAGATAGGACTCCCACTCTAAACTTGCGCAGTCACCAGTGGCACCTCTGTCTTGTATCTAGGCAGCAAATCCTCGAGTGACTCTTGAGAAGGTTGAAGTAGCCCTCTCATAACGTCGCCTCCGTTCCCCAGGAGTGCTGATAACCCTTCCCTTGCAAAAGGCTTTATCTGGACCTGAGAACTCGTATCGCATGGGCAAATGGCTACAGCACGTACCTCTCCAGATGGAGATCTCCCTTCAGGGTGTTTGGTTCCCCTGTTGTGAGTACCCTCACCAGCACACCAGTCTGTCAGGGCAGAAGGACGGAGGGACACACAAACCTTTAAAACATTTTGTGCCAATTTGCAAGAAAGCAACAAGGAAGATTGTTATGAAGTCTTTGCCAGGTGGGAAAGTTCTTCACCAAGAACTCTAGTAAATCTCCAGCCATGTGGGAAAAAACTTCTCTTATGTGAAACTGTCATAAACCAGACTCCATAATCTGATCGCTTGCCCAAACAGAGGGTGCTGAGCCCTGCTTCTGATCCTGGACACAGCAGCATAAATGAGAAACAATTTGATCCAAGCCACTAGAGCAGCAGAGGGGAAAGCCCAGCGTGACCGTGAGGAACATCTGGCTTGATGCAATAACAAAATCTGGACCAAATGGGTTTCAAGCATCTCCCATTTGCAGCTATTTTAGTCTATGAAAAGATAGCCAACAGCTATAGAGATATTCCTGAAATGTCCGAAATAACTAAGGCCACAATCCCTCATGAGAGACCCGACTGAGCGCAGTGCTGTACGCACAGACTTTGGAGTACTCGAGCCCAGAACAGCTTACAGTAAAGTATCTAAAGGATTTGCCCATTCCCTCTCGCTCAGAAACAGCTGATTTCAGCCAAATTAACTGTATTAATATGAAAAACTTCTTGCTGACAAGTGCTCAACACTGAGATTATTTAAAATGCCAACTAAGATTTTTTTTTCGTGTGTCACTAGGCTGCATTGCCAAACGTCTCATCACAAGAATGCCTTAAAATTTATGCAAGAAAATGAGTAACCTTTTTGGCAGGGTAGGGCTTTGCAGCATTGGAAGAGAGAAACCTTGGAGGAAGCGAGACAAACACACAGCTGGGAGCTGAAAAGGCTTCACCAGCCACTCACCGTGCCCATCCCAGATGATTTATTTGCAGAATTCCCAGCGGCGGGAGGCTGTCGGGTCAAGAGGGGTTAGGGGTGGAGAGCCCAGCGAAAAACGGCTCCAAGCAACAGCCTCGCAGAGGGGCAAAAAAAGCGTCCTGCGGATAACGACGCCAGGCGCGGGGAAGGGG
>NW_008824061.1:1358912-1363073 GCF_000699105.1 Pygoscelis adeliae
TCCCTCCACAAGGTTATCCTCTCTTCCAAAACATCCCAGGTGTGGTCCCCCCCTTCCATCTCCCTCAAGCCGCCCAGGTGTGGTCCCCCCACTTCATTCTCACTGATGTGTACGGTCAGCGGTCATGGCCTGATCCTGACATGGAGCATCCTGGATGACAACTCGGACTCTGTCTAGCCTTGGCTTACCTGTGCTTTTTCGTGTTTGGTTTTTTGTTTTGGGGGAGGGATGTTTCTGCTTGTCTTGTAGTGTAACACAGTGTAATTCTGAAAATGATCTGTCTTCGGTGGAGATTTTGCCGAGAAAAGCCCGCAGGCACCCCCCCTGCCCAGTAACGCCCCGATGCCCTCTGCCAGAGGTCTTTCCCTTTCAGACAAACTGAACCGACGCTGTGTTCCAGGAGCTGGGAGTGTGCGTGAAGCTGGGAAGTGTATAACCTCTGCTACTGGGATCGGATGGTCTTTATCCTGTTGTGTGATATGAAATACTTTGCATAACACTGTACGGTCAGTATTTAGCAGCCACTGACATCTTGAGTGTCATCCTCTTACGCCAGTAACTTCTGCCTTGTAGCTGTTAACCTTCCCTGAGGAAAATGGTGTTGTTCTTTGAACTTCCTTGCCAAAAAGAAGAAGAAGAAAAAAAAACCCACCCCAAAACCCACAAAAAAACCCCAAACACCCCACGCCAGGATAGTTAATGGTATTTTTCTTTTAGTTCAAGACTTGTGCTCTGTCAAGCCAGGTACCTGTAGTAAGTCTTCCTGTTCATGACTAGTAAGGACAGAAACTGTGGGAATTTTATTTCATGCCAAGCTGAATGTTTAAAACATTTATGGAACATTTCCCTCCAGAATTCTGCCTTATTTGAGCACATTCATAACCTTTTAGTTGCTGTAGGCAACTTAATAGGTGAAGACCTGCACAGCGGAGCACGCGGAGGGTGATTCTGAAATCCATTTCCAGTTGGAGGAGCAAACATCTGTCCTAGGCAGTGCCAGTACCTGTGGTGCAGTGCCTATGCAGCAGCAGAACAAGGAGGCAAAATGAGCTACTGCATTTTAAAACCTTTTGGAAAAACATAGCTATGTAGCTTTTTCTGTACTTCCTTTTCTGTCATTGCCTTAATGTAATTTTTACAAGTCAGGGACTAGAACTGCATTGGCTTAAACTCCAGTGTCCATGTGCTGCATAAGGTTCCTGAAAGAAATCCTGGGAATGAACTGGGACCATAATTTGGCTTGTATGCAATCCCAGTGAAGCTGGCAGAGTTTTCCTGCGGTCCTTACCTTGAAAGATGCTCTGTGTAATGTCGCCGTCTGTGGGAAGTGACACTAAATTTGCCATGCTAAAAAATTAAGTGATTTCTTCTTCTGAATTCAAAGCCTTTCCCAGAGTCACAAAGGTTTGCTCACATCAAGCTCATCGAAAAACTTTCATCGGAATTAGAGAATGGGTTTTTTGTATCCCATTTCAGTAAAAAGGATAGACAAAAATCCAGATGATTTGGGCTGTTCTCCCATTTCTGCTTCTGCTGGGTCTGACGTTTTTATTTTCCTCATTTAAAAATGCATCGAAAACTTATCGAAGCAATGTGGTGAAAACAATCTTTTTTTGTTACGTGTGACTCATCTTAATTTGCTTTTGCAACGTCTGGTGATTTTCTGTGCATGCTAACACTTCGATTCTCCTGCTCTCTGATGGAGTAGCAGATGTTCTTGCTATCTGCATTGGTGCCCAGGTTTCGGGCACTGTGGCCAAGGGAGGGTACTCTTGGAATAGAGCTGTTTAGGTTTTTAATACATGTTTCTTTAACCCTTTCTAATGCTCTTGGGTTTTGTAAGCAGCACTCTGATAAGCTTTGTCCCACAGAGCAACCTGTAGTGGTTTGTCCACATCCTCGCCCTGCTGCTGCCTGCGCGTGAACTCTGTTCCCAGGATTGCTCTTTTGATCTGGCTCAACAAGTCTGTGCGCAGAAGAAAATGCCCCACATCAGATTTGCCTGCACTTGCACAAAACATGAGGTCTAATGTCTAGCACTGTACACTCGGATGTGAACCGATCCCTCATGCCGAGGCTGAGTGCCAAGGCTTTGGCATGTTCCCTGAGGGCTGGGATGCATCGGCACACGTACCCTCCAGGGAGCCCTCGGCTGCAGCATCCACTCGGCTTTTTGTCTGAGAAGGGGGGCTGCAAAGCGGGGCTTGTGCACCCCCCCCCTGCCTTGCTGTGGGTGTGTGGGCAGGCTGCATGGCTCCAGGGGCGGCTGTTTGATCCCCCCTGTTTTGCTCCTTGAAACCAAAAAGGAAATGAGATGAGGTTAAATATCCTGCTGCGTATCCTGTCTGGCCCCTCCCCGGGCTGCATGGGGAGGCCTGGATGCTGGGCACTTGCACGGGGTGCCGGGCTGGACAGACCGCAGAGGTTGGTGGCATTTGTGGTTTGAGAGAGGAGGAGCAGCCTGGAATGTGCTTCCCACCTCTCACTCCTGCTGACCACACGCTTGTTTGTTTCGCAGGAGGGGAGAAGCGCATCCCTTCGGGAGGGAGTGAGAGAGCAAGGAATAGGTAAAAAAAATTGAGGAGTTTGGCTCTTGTGCAGTGCTTTGAAAAATGGTGCTGAATAAACATGAGCTAATCCTTGCAACACTCCTGTGGGCTATGAAAAGCAAAGGCTTTTAGTCCTGCTGGACAGATGCACGGGCCAAATGTTGGCCAGCACCGTGTGTGCCTCTGCTGCTTTTGGGGCAAGTGGAGCCACCCCGTGTGCCCTGGGGGCAGGCTGGGGTCTCCCGCTGCCCCTGGTCTCGCTGCAGAGCAAGTGCCAGCACAGCGTGGCCCAGTCGTGGTGACACGAATTAGTCTCTGCAGTGAATTGGTGGAAAACTGCTGTTAGAATTGGAGGTTTGGGACTTTCTTTGCTGCATACTGGACCGTAGCAGTGGCTGCCCTGGGCTGCATTGCTCCTGCTTTTGAGCAGATGCTCGAGATACTCCTGTATAGAGCACAGTAGAGGTGCGCGGAGGTGATGATGTGGTACTGATGGGATCCCTCTGTAAGAACATGTCCCATGACCCTCTAAATCTATGTCATCCTATGAGTTCCCTAAATTATTTCCTAATTTTATTTTTTTCCTCTGTACTTTTCTGAAATAGAAACAGTAGCCGTCTGAAGACCACTGTTCTGTTTCACAGATGTGATCTGAGTGTTTTTGGTGACTCTAACATGATGTGAGGGGAGACTGTGGTGCACTGCAGGACTGGGACAGCTTGTGGATTCAGCTGAAGGTTTCTGTGGACTTTGGGCTCTGGATCAGGCCTCTGACATTGACTGTAGTCTCTACAGAGACCGTAGACAAATTGCTTTGAACAAGCAGCCCAAGTCCAAATGCGCTCGCAAGTCTTCTTTGCAGCTTCCAAATATGTATTGTAAGTAGGAAGACTCCTCCTTTTCCTAGGATAGCTGATGTTTTCAGGTAATTTGGAAATATACTGGGTACAGCTAGCTGAGGCAGTTAGAGTGGGATGGGTTGTGAGAAGATGTGGAAACAGAGGTGAGAACATGGGATTTAAACTCTTGTAGTGCATGTAGCGGGCTCTCCAGCCCACAGAGAAAAGGTCCTTCAGTGGGTTTCTGATGCCATGTGCCATGGGCAGAAGGGCAGTTTGCCTTACGCTGGTGGCTCTCTGCTGTGTGCTGGCGGCTTGGTCTTTGTCAGTGTAATACCCTCTAGGCTTGGCAGGTGGGTGTGGGGGGGATCTCTTTGCCATCTTAAATATTTTATCAATCATGTCCTCCTTGCTTTGCTGCCTTAGTCATCTTGTTTCTGTTAAAACCTAGCCTGCAGGCCATGATGTTTCTAACCCCCCCTTTTTGGGGGTTTTCTAGCTCTGAGAGCAAGTGGAGAAGGAGGAAACAACGTACATTGTGCAAGCATTTGCTGGCTGTGAGCTGCTGACTCAGTAGCCGTGTTGGAACTTGCTGCAGATGGTCTGCCATGAACCCTGTGACAGAGCGTCGCTTCCAGTCCTGGTGCTGACTCCTGCAAGTCAGTGGTCCAGAAATAACAAGTAACCTGGAGAAGTTGATCACTGTATCAATTACAAAACCAGGTCTTGCCTCTCTTCCACCCTGCTAACCCATCCCTCAAGGTCTCTTTCCC
>NW_008824061.1:1363101-1366950 GCF_000699105.1 Pygoscelis adeliae
CCCTCGTCTCATCTTGTTCCCAGCCACAGCATCCACTGGCCTGTTTGCTGGGTGATCACGGTAGCCAGTTTTCATTTTCTCTGTATATTGGTGTGCTGCTCCTGAGCACTTGCTCCCATTTTTTAAATGCTGACTCGCAATGGTCTCATCTTCCCACTTGCCTGCATGCCCCACTGCACATCGGTCAAGCACGGCAGGAATCGTACGTATGTAGTCTGTAACCACCAGCCTTGGATCTAGATGAGAAAAGGCCTTTTTATCTGTGCTTGCATTTAAAACAATAAATAAAACAAGTCTCCAGTGCATAGGACATTGCTCCTCTCTTAGTAATGTGAGATCGTAAGTAGAACAAAGGTGCAAGAGTCCAACTTGGTCTTGCTTATTCTGTCTTAGTCTTGAGTTCCCCCTTGCTGTGTCTGAGTTGTGCTTCAGTTCCGTTATCATCAGGATTTCATGTGTTGCAAGCGCAAAACAACAATATTTAGGTTTTTCATGTTGTAGGAGAGGCTGTTTATTTGTTCTTTAAAGTTGTTTCTTTTTAAAAAAATCTTTTTCTGGTCATGCAGACTTTATACGGGCAGCTTAATCTTTCTAGTGGTCTTGTTTGGGGAGAACATTGACTTTGTGCTGTTATCTTCTCTGCTGGGTCTTCCACGCTGCAGCAGATGGGGCAGTGCAGGAGGCACCGCTGGGAGCGTGTCCTTGGATCACACTTGTGCTCTCCTGCCCACCCATGCCGCCAAGATTTCTGAAATGCCATATAGACACAATAATAACTTGATAAAAGACCATAGGAGAAAAAAAAGGAAACAGAGTGGGAGCCCAAACTTGCAGAAACCTTTGCGATACAGATTATTGCCCTACTCCAGTTCTGCCTTTGAAAACTCCCTATTTATGGGAATCCAAACTCAAGGGAGGATACTTGTGTGTATAAAACCAGGCCTCTAACCACTCCAGGCTGATCGTTCTGTCTTCTGCCAGTGCTTATGTGAGCCTTGCCACCAGCCACGCTTGGGCGTCTGTCTCTGAGCGCCCGTAGCAAGCCTCAGGATGGTCGTTAAGACATCTCCACCAAATTCTTTTCACCTCGAGTAACTACTCGCTGCTGCCCATCTCTGTGCTGTTGCACTGGGCCAGAGTCTTTTGTCTCCTTGACAGGCATCTGGATTACCTACCTAGGGTTAACAGAGTAACTCTGGATTCACACCAATGTAGTTGCTTTGGGAATTTGGTTTGTTTCACTCAAGGGCTGATATTTTCCATGAACGTTTTGTTCCATTTTCCTTCATGCTGTAATGCTGCATGGACTTAAGCAGATAATAGTGTCCTGTCCTGGGGTGAACCGCAGCCTTTGAGGGAAAGTGGTGATTTCACTTATGGCATCTCATTGGTAGTGACACAGAATAATGTGCAAAATCACGCTAATAAAAAGTCTTTGCGGGAGCAGCCTACTGAGGCTATTTCTCACCACAGCCACCACCTGTCCTGCGAGGTCTGCCTGGTCAGTTGGTCTTGTTTTCATAGGATTTATATGACACATCCCAGACAAAGACCTGTAGTAGAACTGTCAGATAATCATTACTATTTGGATTATTACTATTAGTGGTGTTTATTTATTTTTAATCTTGAGAATTGGTATTACTCAGATACTGGATAAATAAATAGATCTCAGAACTAATCTCTTGGAACGTCTCTTTATTTAGATCTTCTGAGAGAGCATTCCTAGCCCTCACCAGAGGGTAAATGTTAGTGCTCAGAAAGTTAAAATTATGTAGACAAAAATAAACTCTGTTTATGGGATGGAAAACTCTAAGTCTTGAAGGTTGGGTCAGTGTACTGGGCTTAGGGCAGAACTAAATATCCTGCCCTAAACTGGGGACACTGACCCAACTGCCTGTGCCCCTGTTCTTGCCCACCATTTCAAGTGAAATGTTTCATTTTGAATTGGAAGTATTATCAGAGAGGGAAAGTGGTGACCCAGTGGTTCAATACTGACACTAGCAAATGCACATGTTTTTTTGGTGAAGGTGAGCTACCAGTTGAAACCAATGTACCAAGAATTAGACTGGACTCCCTCCCTGTCTTCACAGGAGACTCAGTCTTGACTTTTTGGACTTGACTCCAGGCTGGTGCTGTATTAGTTAGAGTAGATGGCTGTAGTGACTTTCTGCTGTTGTGTTGGTGGGGTTTTTTTGTTGTTGTTTTGGTTTGGTTTTTTTAAATAGAGCAAATCCAAAAGCAAAACTATGGTGTTTGCAGATTTCCACATCATTTCAACTGATAGTAAATTAGCACAGCTCTGCTCAGCACCACTGTGAATCAGGACACAACCAGTTAGCACAAACTGGTCTTAGACCCACTAAGCTCATTTCATGCAGGCTAGTAATCAGCCATTTGATGGCCAGGGCTATTTTTTTGTCTTGCCAAGTTCCTCTTTCTCACCTCATAGCTATGCAGTCATGCCAGGGCTCCAAAATATACTGGCGGCAGGTCCCAGTCTGCAAAATTTCTTGTCTTTTGGAGAAAAAAAGGTAAGCCTGGATTCCTCTTATTTCTTGGCAGTCCCCGGTGTTGTGGCTTGTATGATGGAGAAGACAGTACTATGACTCACATGGTTTCACTGGATCTTTTGAGGTCTTGATCTAAAGGCATCCCAATGTATGAGCTAGGTTAACATTCCAACTTGGGAAAAACTGGGCACCGATAGCACAGGAGAGCCCATTGGCTTTGGAGAAGAGACCCCTGCTGCTGTGCTGTAACCTGGGAACCTGCCCCTTCCCTGTTATCTCCTTAGTTTCCCGTGTGTTTTTGCACCTTGCTCATCACTCATCTCATGACAGCTTCCTCCGCTGGCTGCTCCTTGGCAGAGCCTTGCTGCTGAACTGCCCGCTCCATGTGCTGCATTGCGCTGGGATTTGTTAAATGGCTTTTTGCGCTGCCTGTTAATTCTCATCCATAAGTCCTAGCGAGCTCTGCTCTGGCTTCTGCTGAGTCCTTTTGTTGTCCTTGGCCACAGGAATAACTAATGGCAGCTGATAATGAACTGCATGTGAACGAGCAATGCAATTTAGCCCTGCTAAGCAGACTTATGCCCAGTACTCACTAGCTGTGCCTGAGGTTTCAACAAGGATTATTCCCATTTCCTCGTACAACTGGTGATTTCATCATGGATGGCGTGGGCAGTAATGAGAAACCATCGTGCCAGTAACTGAGCCATTTGCTGCCAACCTCCTGAGCGTTGCAGGAGCCTTGCTAGCAGGACTTGGGGCTCGAGGCAGTGCTTGACATCTGGAGCAAGCAATTCAGGGGTTATTTATCTTAGTTTTTTCCTTTGGAGGTGGTATGAATTAGTCATTGTGATTGGGTTTGTTCCCGAGGAGTAGGGACCCCTGTACTCTGCACATGGCATATTTCCATGTGTGTAGTCTGGACCGAGGCCGGGCTGAGTTTGGATACATCGATGTGAACCCGGGGTGACCCAGCTGAGGGCCTTGGAGTTTCTAAGCCTTTACACTGGGGAAACTGAGATCAGGATTTGGCCTGTGCTTTTTAACAGTAACTGATGGCAGGAAGGAGGGCGCGAAATTCCCTGGATGCTTTTGTTTCCAGCCAATGTATTGGCAATAAGGTATTGACATTTTTATTTCTTGGCCGTGAGCTGGTGATGACGAATGAAGGCAGGGGGTCTGCCTCTGTGTGGGTTCAGGCAGCAAAGAGCTGCTCCCCGTCAGCCTGTGCCTCCCAACCGGTCCTCCTCCTTTCCATGACAACTGGTCAGTTAAACAGACCCTCCAGAGCTGACGTCAAGGGTCAGGGATTTGGCCACCAAATAATTACAGAAACAAAAAT
>NW_008824061.1:1366998-1374533 GCF_000699105.1 Pygoscelis adeliae
TCATAAATGTCCTTTTTTACCTTTCTTGGATGGGAAGCAAAGCCCACATGTATTAGCTGGAACATATGGCAGACTTTGGCTGCAGCCCATTGGTTGTGAAGGCCAAATACTTGCTTGTAGCTTCTTGTTCACTTAAAAAAAAAAAAAAAAAGAGAAAAACACGTTCTTTCAGGATTGGATGAAAGGCTGAGTCTGTGCTTGTGCTGAGATGGGAAGCAGATAGGGTGTGGGACAGCACGCTGACCATGCTGTCGCGCCGAGGAACGTGTCCCCTCCCAGCGCGGAGGTGACAGGCTGGCCATTGAGAGGTGTTCTGGTGGCAGTTGCAACCGCCCTCCGCTCCCTGCCCCGACGCTGGTTCTCAGGTCAGGCAGAGTTTGCAGACAGGCTGCGTGGGAGAATGTCGTTAGCACCAGGGATGCAGGGCAGCTGGGAGGTTTTAAATGTGGGGTTGCCACAGGCAGGTGAAATTTCTGTCTTTGTAGCACTAAAGGTTTTATTAAGGGTGGGGGGAACATCTGGGAGGCGGCAGAGAACACCTGAAGGAGCAGAACATGAAGTGACATTGTCAGAAATGGACTGTCTGCACCACCAAAACGTACCTCTGTCCCAAGAGTTTCATGCCAAGGCACTAACATCAAATTTGGGCAGTGAACAGTTTCCTTGAACGTGCTGAATGACAGGGGCTCCTACAGGAGACGGGTTCAGTGCTTGAAAACTGGGATTTAGGTCCAAAGCCAAACTCACATTTGCGCCTTTAAAAAAATCCTGTTTCCACTATAGCAAATTGCATACTTAGGGTATGGAATTAAAATTTGGTAGCAGATGAGAAGCATGTTTTGGGGATGCTGTTGGCTCCAGGGAGCAGTGTGAGGTGCTCTGCTGCTTCTCTCTCATCTCCGGGTGTGTTCAGGGTGGTACCACGCTGTGTGCAGTCACGCTCTGGCATGTGCACGTTTGTAGCATCGTGAGTGCAGGTACCGCGGCATAGAACTGGTGTAAGTGGGGTTGGACATGACATGGCCATCAGGAATAGCTGTGGCTGCAATAAATGGCAACTGATGCTAACATGGCTGCTTGCTGACCTGCACGAGGCTGGTATGTTTCTACCCTGGCAGAGCCAAACCTTTGCTTGTCACCTTGCCAAGTGGCATCGCTCCTTCCTTTGCATGGAGACACTTTGCCAGGTCCTCTGCTGCTCTTTGGTGCAAAGCAACCCTGGGTTCTGCACATACTCCTCTCCTTCCCAGCACACAGGGATTTTGCAAGGTAATTTAAAACAAAAAAATCAGAAAAATCGCAAAAATGATTGTTAGACACCAGCATGCTGCTTCTACCACGGTTTTTCCACGCCAGCTGCAGTGGTGGCCTTGATCTCACATCATGTCCCTGCAGAAAGAGAAGCCTGAGATTGTGCTGTGTCCTGTCAAGATTAGAAGCAGGAGCACTTGAATCTAGAGGGCTTTCTGCCTGCAGCTTTGCTGCAAAAACAAAGGGTGGGCAAATCCTGCGTGAGAGTATTGCAGGTAGGGCCCTGCCTAAACCCACAGCTCTTTGAGGTCACGGCTGGACTCCCGAGGGTGCGATGGGGAGATGTGCTGAAGTTCATAGCCCAGGGCTGTGGGTGCAACTTCTTTTGAAGATGGAGCCAGCCGCATCCCTTCCCAGAAAAGACCAGTGTGATACAGAGAGAAAGAACTTGGAAAATATCCTTCAAAATATTTGCTGAAGGTATTGCTGTGACTGCCCAGGGACTGAAGCAGAGTCTGTTGGTTCCCTTGCTTAGAAAGCTCTGTTTTTAAAGTGGTTTTTGCCAAGGCACTGCTTGTTCTAAGGCTTATATACATTCTGGGGTGTTCGTGTCCTGAGTTACTCTGTCTCTTTGGAAACAGATGAGAAACTGCAAAGTTTCACTGAAATAGTCTGAAAGGAAGAGCACTGACATGTGGTACGTTGTACTGTGCTGCTGCTGGAAAACACTCCTTCATCCAGGGCTGCCAGCCTCATCCAAAGGATCTGTAATTGAACAAAATACCTTAGTGATGGGGAGGAAAGAGCGTTGTGTCTTATCCCCATTTTTCTTGCTTATAGAGCTGTGTAATAAGTGTATTTTCTTTATGCACTGACATTCCTGTGATGCTTCATTGAAGAAAACATTTCATTTTGTTCTTGAGAGTCTTTTCTAGGGAAAAAAATGGCAAAAGGACTCTTGGAGATGTGTAGGTAGGTGATAAGGGATTACTTTTTTTTAAGGACCCTGTTAAACCTCATTCTATTTTACGGAAGCTAGAATTAGTTAAAAACTATTATTTTCAGAGAGCTCACCTCACCCATGTCCCTTTCAGGTGTGTTACAAAGCATCCTACCTGCCAGGACTGCTGGTCTCTGTGTGGCAGGCTGAGAAGGGGCAGAAGTTGTCTCACATGTGGGCAGCGCTGATCCCAGGGAAGTGTTTGCAGGCTCTTAAACAAGAGTTGTGAGATGCTCTGATCTCTGTGGGTGAGGGAAGGCCGTTTGTTTACAGGGGACTCACATCGCTTTTGGGAAAGGCTTTTATTGCTTGGTCGTGTTCCTGAGTCCTGCTGATCCCTTGTGAGAGCAGGAGGTTGGGGCAGGGCTTGCTGCAGCCTGAGCGAGTGGTGCTGGTGCATCTTGTGCTATGAATTACCGTGGTGCAGAGTCAGCATGCTGTGTGTAGGCATTTCAGGGTGCTGCAGCAACTGCAAATCCCTGTTGTGGGCTGCTGGGGAAGCTGGTCTGCAGCCTCACAGGAACTGCTCCAGCACTCCAACCCCTGGGGCAGGCAGGGGGTACCCATTTCACACAGTTCTGTGCAGCTGTGAGGCTGGTTGGTGTGGTGCAGAAGGGGTTAAGTCCCCCCAGGTTGTCTCCAAATGGGCTCAGCTGGGGGATGAATGGGCCAACACAGCCGCCAGTGCCAGCATCACTGGTGTGGGTGTGGACCAGGGCACCTGACAGCAAGCACAGCCTTCTCAAGTGGACAGCATGGCAAGAGTTGAATTGCTCTCATGTTTGGTCACTTCTGTTCCCTTTGCTTTAAATACTCATGCCTTTTGGCAGCTGGTAGTTCCCCTCACCCCTTGGCTGGCAGTCTCACTCCGTTTCCTTTAACATAAGCGTTGCATCCTGGCGTCCAGATGCTGGTGGCTCTGCTGCTTCTTTGGAGTTGGCTCTCCAGGGCCAGTTGTGGACTCGCTGGCTGTGACTGCTCGTTCGAGTTTGTCTCTTCCTCCAGCCAGCCATCTTGGCTCACGAGGGTACTGCTAATAAAACTTAATTTCAGACTGGATCCTTTTATAAGGCAGGCAAATAGCAAATAAAACAGCAGTGTGCCGCTTTAGGAAGCAGAGTTTGTCCACTCAGCAGCTGTCAACTGCGTGTCCCTTCTGTACAGCCCAGGCTGTGCTGCAAGCTTCTGGTAGCCCTCTGCGAGCATGTTCTGTGTGTCATGAGGATGCAAAGGACACCCTCAGGCTCCCACCCCTCTTTACATCAGGCGGTCAGCTCCAGCAGCACCCACACAGCTTTGCTTCTCCAAATTGCCTGCGTCTGAGCTACCCGTGCATCCTGCAGTCCCCTCTGCCTGGCTGCTGTGGCAGACCAACAGTGCCCTGTTTTATCCACGTGTGCCTCCACTGGGCAGTTATTCAGCTCTAGGCAGCTAACCCTGTTTGCCGCTGAGCTCCTTCCCCAGGTAATGTTCATGCCTGGCCTGTAGCCTTCAGCTGGGTTACAGCTGAAGCCTGGCTCGGGCAGGCTTCATGCAGCACTTTTGCCTGCATGGGGGATCTGAAGGTGTTGCACCCCTGGCTCCCATCAGCACCATCCTTGCACTCTCCTGCTGCTTCTATTCCTGTGTGTTGTGCTTTCCCGGCCATCCTTCCTGCTGCCGGGGTTTGCTCTCTGCCACCCAAACTGGCTGAATCTTTCTCGCGTGACCTGAGCATCCCTAGACCTGACACACCACCGTATAAAGGGGCAGATCCTATACATACTCGGTGCTTTAATGCTGGATTAGGGTCTCATTCCAGTAGCCTCACTGACTTGGGTGTAACTAAAGCACAACATGCGACATCAGTGCCTGGTTGTTCCCCAGTGCTCGAGTGGGTAGTTCAAGCCTGGATGATGGGAAGGCTGCAGTGAGCAGCGTGAGAGGAGGTGTCTGGGGGAGGCAGCTCTGCCAGGCAGTGGTTTGTAGAGGACAAGGCTTGTAGCTCTCTGGCTGCCTGGGGTGTGCAGGAGAGATTCAGTTTTGGCAGCTGGCCTCTCCGGTGTGACAGCTGAAGCTCTGGGAGTTGAACTATTCTATGATTCTATGATTCTTTGAATGCTCCCAAGCTCAGGTCTGAGCTTGACAAAAGAGATTTCCCCATCTTGGGGGACTCATTCCAGCCTGATTACTGTTTAGATTTTAGATGTTCAACAAAACAGTCCCCGGAAAATGACTTTTGCACTGTAGCACAAGGCTTCCCGCAGCAGTGTTTTTAACTCCAAATCACTGTTATTTTAATCAGCGTACTTCTGTTTTCCAAGTCTATTTTTGGATCCTTGCTGTGAAATCTAGCTAGATTATAGACTCCTAAATAAACCATTTTTAGCCTCCAATGTTTTTTGAGTCAAACCAAACCGGGTAGAGAGACCTGAATAATCATTTGCCTGGACTTTTTCTCTGAAAGTTACAGCACTTAAAGCTGTCACTGACCTGCCAGTAATCAGTGTGCTCAGTTATCTTGGAAAATGCAGTGTGGAAACCATACTGTCCTTCATGATGCTTTTGAGAAGTATTAGATAGGAAAAGTTTGCATGCTTCAAGGCCTATTGTTTACATTCCTGTTCCTTTGCTGTTATTTTATGTGGCGGATGTTACAGTTCAGCTCCCAAGTGGAATTGTTAGCGGAGTCAGGTGGTAGAGCCGTGCTCAGAAAGGGCTCCAGGTCCTTAGGGATCTTCTGTGCTGTTCTTTGGGGTTGCTTTGGTATTGCAGCCGGCCTGTGCTGAATAGCAAAGTCCTGCTAAGTAGGATTGACAGTTGTGCTCTTGCATGCTCTAGGTGTGCATCACAGGCTCTTCTCACATGCACAGATGTGCATGGGGCTGGGGTGATGAACAGGAAAACCCTACTGGTGTTTGCCTGTGCTGCACACCTGAGATGGGAGGGACTGCTCAGGTGTAAGAGCCAGCAACACTTGGCCCCGTGAGTAAGGGGTTATTTCACTGGGGTAAGAATGTACTCAAGCCTAGAAAGAAGCGTCTTTGGGAAGTGATCAGGATTACTGTGCCAAGTGAAGCAGTATGCTGGTGTAGCTATCAGTGCTTCTAGGTGCCATGGTACAGCTGGGTCAATAGTGCATTGTATGAACCACTCCACTGTCCATCTTATTTAAGCTACTTAATGCCAAGTTTGGGGGTTATCCTCTACTATTGAGGGAGGAGAGCTAAGCCCAGACAGCTGAGCTCTCAACCATATTTAATTTTGCTCTGCTTGCGCTTGGGGCCTAGGGTAGGAAAGGTAGAGTTTGGAGAAACACAAGGAAGGGAGAAGCTGCTTCTCTTTTCATAGTGTTTCCTATGTGCCAGGAGGACCATCAGGCATCTGGGAGATTAACCTTGTAGATTCTCTTGTTGCAAAACTGCAGTAGATTTAGGCTGTGCTATACTCTCCCTTTTATGTGCCAGCAAGCTTTGTCCTCTGCTCTTATACACACTTAGTGCTTTAGCAGTCCTGAGCACGGAGAACTAGATCTGCTTTTACTTAGCATTAGGAGTCGTAAAGCAGTGCTCAGCTATCTCTTGTTTCAGAGCCAGGATGCTGCTCAGTGCAAGCAGAGACTTTGTCCCACCAGTGACCGGTGACAACAGAAGGATGTCAGCGCTAGGGAATTTCAGGCAGAGGTATGTACCAAATGCTGCTGAAAATAGCAGGGTTTGGAGCCTCCTGAGTTGCACACTTTGTTCTTGGTCCATCCTGAGGACAACTGCTCTGACTGCTAGACTGCACTGTAAGTTGGTAATGGATTTAGCAGAGTGTCCTCACAGGTGTCTGGATTTGAAATCTGGTGATGTTAGCAGTAAAACTTGCAGTTTTATACTGTGTAATGGCATAGGTGTATCTGTCCTTCAATCTGAAAGCACTGAACTGGAGGTTGTTAGTATAAACGGAAGGGAGTGTGACTTAGCTTATGCAGAAAGAAAAAGAGTTAGCTGAGTTGGTACTTATACTTGCTGTGCACTTACTTACATCAGTTCTAACGGCTCGGGTTGATGCCTGATGACTTAGTAAAGCACAACCACTACATTGTGCATTGCACCATGTATTTTGAATCCAGTGTGTTGGGTTTTCACTCTGCACAGTGCTCAGGTGCGATCTGGCAGACCTCATGCTTATACGTAGCAACCGCCTGAAGGTCCCAACTGTGTTTTACTTGGGAGTGTGTGACCCAGACAAGTGCTGCTATGGCCACCAGCAACAGTTCGTGAGGCAGGACAGAAATGGCTGGGTTTGGTCCAGCCCAGCACTCCATGCCCTGATTTGCCCATCTGTGGAATGAGTTTGATGTGCAGTAATTATACACCAGGCACTTGGCATTGTGAGTCATAACTGACATCACGTGTTTGGAGAGTGTCAGATGCGCTGCGTGATGTCCGTGCACTGCGAGTAAGCTCCAATGGGAATAGCATGCATAAACAGTAGCAGATTAATTAAAGACGTCCTGTACTGCAAGAGAAAAGCCCAATTATGGAAGCGGTTTGCTCAGTCAATAGTGCTGCCTGGCTTATTAGCAGAGCATGAGCTAACTGTCCTCTCAGGGGAAACCGGGCATACAGCAGTGTGGACAGTCACAACTGTCCTACATATGGAAGAGGAGACATACGTGACAGCCATGTGGGTCCAGGACAGGTCAGCTTCAGACCTGACCCTTCGTTAAAGCTCCTTTGCAGGGAGCAGTACAGTGTCTGTGTTTCAGCGGCACAGGACTCCATACAGCAAACATTTGTGGTTAGGTATTCCTTATTGTCTTTGCGAAGATCTTTCTGACTTTGGGACCTTCAGTATATTTTATTCCAGATGTTTTTCCCTGAGCTGCTGCTGCTGCTTGTTTAAAGGTCCCTGAAAACCTGATGACATCCCTGGGATCTGGGGGAAATTGAGCATCTCAGATGAGTGGGAGCCCTAAATTATTACCAGGCTGAAGAATAATGGTTCTTGTTTTGGGCCTTTAAAGCCTGATAGGATCACTGTAGAAAATGTGACCCAAGGGGTTTTTTTGGAGCATCTCCTGAGTTACAAACACTTTCTGGTTGGGACCTGGACTGAATCTGGAAAGCCAGCTGTCTTGTGCAGGGGCAACAGCTTTCATTTCACAGAGCAGGATGCATCTGGCTGAGGATGAAAGGTGAAGTGGGGGTCCTCAATGTCCTGAACCCAATCCCATCCCTCTGTCACATCACCACACCATGCCATAAATCCCATCCCATCATCACACCACAAATTCCTCTGGGAATCTGCTCTGCAT
>NW_008824061.1:1374592-1384194 GCF_000699105.1 Pygoscelis adeliae
CAGCAAAACCCCTACAATCAGCATGAGCTAGTGCAAGGAGAGTCAGACCCATCTTCGTAGCTCAGCCAGCCATGGGGCTGAGCAGGGCTAACAGCTCGTCCTGTCTGCAGCTGTGCTGCTTGAGGAGAGTTGCTGAGAGTGACTCTCACTTTGCAGCAAGACTTTATCTATTTTTCATATTGCTTTGCTTTAAAAGAAGAAAAAAATCACTGCTGGAAAAATAATTATTTCAACATCCATTCAAAGTTTTTTGGAAAGTCGATATTTTGCTTAATTTCAAATCCATGGAGTGAACTGTAATTTCAGCTCTGGAGCATGTTTCAGTTTGTCTTCCTCCCATGGGAGAGTCAAAAGAGAGATGTAAGTGAGAAAAGTGGGGCAGGGAACAGAAACAGCAGAGGAATCAGGGGAAATGAGTCACAGGACCAAATGTGCTTGCAGACTCCTGTGCCAAACCGGAGGAGGAGGTCATGGGGTTGCCGTTGTGTTGTGGGGCACTCACCTGTAGCACGTTTTGAGGAGGATGAGTAGTGATGGGTTCGTTTTGTTTTGAAAGGAGGAACTTGCAAAAAGGTTGGATTTGAACTTCTTTGTGCAGAAAACTGGACCAAGAGTTTGTGCTGGGACCGAAGCAGCCAGGCAGGCTCTGCTGCGGCTGGGAAGGAAGGAGCTGATGGTAATATCTTCCAGGGTCTCGACCCTGCACAAAGCAAATGGCTGTCATTCGTGTCTTTTAACTTGTCTGGGATCTTGTCTGCGTCACGGTTTTGAAGGCTGTGTAGCTTTGCTTCCACCCCTGTAAAGCCTGTGTGCCAGGTGTCCGGCAAAGCCAGTGCTGTCACATGGGGGATTTGGTCCTTCCTCCTGGAGGGACAGGTCCTCCAGGCCAGGTAGCCGGAGAGGTTTAACCAGGGTTGCTCTCAGGTAGTGCGCGTCAGGTTTTCCCATCACTGAAGCATGTCCAAAATTTGATTTTTTTTTTTGGTCTGATCCCGCTAGAAGATTTCATATTTATAATATAACCTTTCTTTTGTAGGGCATTGGTCCTAGAATGAAATGCAGCAAGCATTTCTTTTCTGAACTACAGTTACAGAAGAAAATTTGCAACGGAGCTGATTGGTCATTTGATGGCTCCCGGGTTAGCAATTGGGAGCATCTTAGCCTGTTCATAAACACCCTTTCTACTACAAAGTGAGGATTTCCAGGAGCTTTTGGCCTTTGCTTTAGCAAAAGGGATACACTTACTTGGCATGTGATGCAGTAAACCAAACTCTGCTTTACCTGAGACATACGTCTTTGTATCCAATTACACAAGTCTTAGTATATTAAACTGCTCTGTGGCGCAGAGCTGTGCAGGGAGTCTTGTGGATTTGGGAGATCTCAGAGCTTGCTTGTGCATACACACCCGTGTGCACTCATGGGCGCAGAGCTTTAGGGAAGAAGATAGCAGCTGTATGCCTTGAATCCTTCAGAGTTCCCCACTGGAAGAAAACTTGGCAAAAATATGGCATCCTGAATTTCTAAATGCTTGCTTCTTTGTTCGCATTTGCTCATATCCCTGGAGGAATGAAGTCATTTATTTGATTTGCCCGGCTGCTTCACAGTCCTACTTATGAATGGTAGGGAACAAGACTGAGAGTATGAATAGCCTGGCCGCATGTGGTTTTGAAAGACGTGTTCACTTGCACATTAGTGTCCGAATAGAGTAGCTGGCTCTGAAATCCTATCAGTAAGGCTTTTGAGTAACTTAAAACCTTTCTAGCAGATGCTTAGAATTTCTTCCACTCTGACATTGTGTAAGCCCCTGTTGAAGTTTCATTACCTCAGTAACCACAGAAAAGCAGCCAGCCTTTTCACTGAAACCTTCTCCACAAAGGTCTGGATTCTTTTTTTTTTTTTCCCTTTTTCCTTGAATGCAGAGCACAGCTTATTGTAGTTTAAATACAGGGTAGAAGGCCAAGATCACATATGGATCTGGGTGGCAGTCGTGCTAAAGATGGAGTATGAATGTGTCTTGTCCCCTGGCTACCTCTATGCAACTCTGCACTAAATATGGAAGACGACCTGTATAATTTTCAACATAAGTAGGATATTCAGTGCTTTCTTTAGAGTAGCTTATAAAAGACCAGTCCCAAACAGCTGCCGTTTCGTGGGCTGTTCTTGGTATTTTCCATGCTTTAAATAACTCCAGAGCTTCGTGTCATGCTCTGGTGGGAGCTTTCCCCACTTTCTCTCTAGAAGTTGTTCCAGAGGCTCACGTGTTGCTTCAGTGATTCACCACTGGGTTAGCAGGGCATCGTGGTGTGGGCAGTCACAATATTTCTCTATCACTCCTTCTCCCAGCTGCAGGTTTCCTAGCATAGGGACTTCAGCCCTCCCCAGAATGGCACATGTCCTCCTCGGCATGAGCGTCCCCTTCCCACGTTCACCTCCGAGCCCCATCAAGGTTGCTTCCAACCTGACTCCTCCTGTTACTGGTAACGTAGACCAGAAGAGTTACCCAGGAACAAAACATGTATTTTTTTACCCAGCTTTTCGTCCTGACTGGTTTCACACCAGGAGACAGTGGCAGTGACAGTGTATGCCACTGCTATGTAGAGAGCCTAAAATCTCCTCTTAAAAATTTTGGGCAAACCCCTGCCAGTAGCTAATACATGGAGGTGCTGAGAACTTTTTCTTGCTGTGGAATACTGCTAGGACTCTTTAGTATTGGGAAAGACTTTAATTTTTGCCTTTTTCCCCCTTGGTTTTTTTTTTTTTTTTAATGACCTGGCTCCGAACAACTGAAATCAATGGCAAACTGAACATCAAGTGAAAAGGTTTTTCATTTGAACCGCCTGAACTCTCAATATAAATCCGGTCAAGTTCCGCTTGCCGATGCTTGGGGAGAGGCAAAGGAAAAGACCTTTTTAGACACCAGGCAATGCATTATATGTGTCTCCCCAGACACTCTCATTTTCAGGGTTTTTTTCTATTCATACACCTATAAAATTAAGGGATTATTTTGTTTGGCACAAGATCATGCCTATTTTGAGAAGCATCCAGAGCTGCTCCGAATACTGCAGTTACTGCTGCTGGGGGAATTGGAGCCAGGCAGCTGCTCTTCATTTTTAGGGAATTTAAGAAAAGTTCATAGTGCTTAGCTGGTGTTTTATGTTTAGTAAAGCCTCTGTTTTCTCCCTCAGAGGTTCATTAATCACATTATTTGTTGCTTAAGCAGCAAGGTAGCAATCAGGCAGAAATGATTGATGTTATTTGCTCATATCTGATACAAAGTTGTTGGAGTATGAAAAAAAGATGAGAAGACTTCTTGGTCCTGAGAAAGAAAAGCTGTTACTTCTGTCTGTGCTGTGGAGGGTCCAAAGCAAGAAGCTTACCTTAGCTGAGCAAATAAGCACACAAAGCTCATCTAACAGCTTTCCTCTTTCACGGTGGTGGTGGCTTTCTTTTTCCTCCAGCTAATGATTTTTTCATGTGTAATCTGCACAGAGCCAGTGTGTGGTTCTGCTCCGTGCTAGCGGATGGGATGCTCAGAGCCAGTAACGGGCGTACAAACTTCTGGAGTTGATGGACTTTCATCTCAAAGAGCCTGCAGTGCTTGCACTGATGTGGTAGATAAATTGCTGAGAGTGTACAAGTTCAGCAAGGTGAAAAGAGGAATGAGATTTCCGTGTTCTTGGTTTGTGACTGTGGGCAGAATCTGTTGGGCATCAGACACCCGCTACTCCAGTAAAATGAAAAGGTATGAAGAGGCTAGAAGTTTGATCATGTGCTTTTGCCACAGATCACACCACGGCTCATTAGAATTATTCAGTTTAGAAGACTAAAAGGCCCCAGTAAATTGCCTTCCATAGAAAATGCAAAAAAAAAAAAAAAGCAATGTATGACAGAAGGGTAGCAATGGCAAATGGACCGGCAGGGCTGCTCTGTGCCCTGCTCCAGACAGTATGGGTCTCTCCAGTGACCTGAAGTTCATCCCTCTTTCTTCATTTTTAAATTAATTTCAGTTAGAACAGCTGTTCACGCTCATGTGCAGGTGGGAGGTTTTGTTCTACACGTTTTCATTGCAGATAACTGCAGAAGGAAGAAGGCTTCACCGCACCGTGGGGATTGGGCTGAACTGTGTGTGTTGGCAGGCGGACAAGAATTATCTCTTCATTAGCAAGCTGTGAATGTTTGATCTAAACTTGTTGTGGGGCAGCAGGTGTGAATTGCCGCCTGCAATTCATGTTGCCTTTCTTCTGTATCTCCTTCCCATGCCAGATGCTATCTGGTTCGTCAGCGCAGCCACTTGCTTCCACCCTGTGCTTTTGGTTAGACCTAACCAAATCCACAAGTGGGGTGTAGGGGGGAAACAACTCTTGGTCTTTCCTTAATATTCCCAAGGCGGAGGTTTGCCACGTCTTTCAGTGGATGCTGACATTGCCACTGGGTCCCTCTCTGGCTGTCTCAAGCATGATATGCGGTAGACAGAGCAATGAAACCATTTTACCATAAAAGCTGTGGTGCCAGAGCTGCTTTCCTGAGACAGCTGACATTTCACACTCCCTTCTGAGAAAGTCTTGCTGTAATCTGCTAGATAAGGGAAGTATTTTTATTTCACCTCCCTTTCACCTCTGAATACACTGCTTGCTAAGAATCTGGCTGTGCCACAACTGCACATTTTTACAAGGGAAGGAGGAGGCTCTCGGTTACCACAGATGCTGGTCTTACTCCCTTACAGCTTGCTGAGTCAAGCAGATGCAGCCCAGAGATGATGTAGGTTGCACCTCAGACCTTCCAGGTTTTTCCACCCTTGCAGACCTCCCAGTTGGTCATTGTGGTTTCAGCCAAAAATAGAATTTAAGGGACTTGATTTATCCTTCAGTGAAAGAGCAGAGGAAGGACCTGGATTTTTATGTCTTTTCCATGCAGGAAGCATGGTTGATCCTATGGCTTCAGGAGCTCATTACCTGAAGCCCTGCGATGTATGGAATCCAGGAACTGCTCCCAACTCTTATCCCCTCACTGGGATATGGGGTTTGCTGTACTGGCACTGTGTCAATGGAAGTGACACTGAATAGGTCAGAGTAGAAATACCAATGTGACTTTGTCTGGAAAGTCGCAGAATGGACCAAACCCTGACTGAGAACCATTTGGTCACATAATTTTGAAACCAGGAGCCTGCAGTTTGCCATCTCATCCCGTAGGAGAGTAACTAAGTAAATTTTCAGAAGCCCTGAGTGCTGACAGCTGCCGTGAACCTCACACTGAAGTTCCAGAGGCAAATGCTGGCGTTGGCCTCTTGGAGAGCTGATCGCCTTCTTGCTTCAGCCTTGGGGAGTCAGGACTCGTTCTGGCTGTGATGTTTCAGGCTGTGATGCTGGCTGCTGCGGCACCTGGAGCTGGGAAACCTTGCTGGGCTGGGAAGTTACTGTGGTGCTGATTCAGAAAGGCAGGTGGGGAGGATGCTAGAAGATGCCAATATTATGACATTTGTCCAAAAGAGATTGTTTCCGGGAAAAGAGTTGCTATACTTCTTTCACAACTTAAGTTATAAGCAACCAGCGTGGAATGGAGCCTGGAAAATGTAGAGAGTCACGGGCTTTTTCATTCTTGGTTGTACACAGCCTCTTCATCTTGGCCCTTGAGAAAGAGCAGAGCTGTGGTTCATTTTCCAGCTCACAGCCAAGGCAGACTAGTCTTATGGAAACTGGATCCTTGCAGAAGAAAAACGTAGAGGGTGTTGGTTTGTTTTCTTTGCCATTTATCTTGCTGGAGAAGAGGAGGTGAAGGATTGGAAATGAGACAGGTATATCATCTCCTGATTAATGTGAATTGTCTAGTGTGTTTTGGGATGAATCCCAGTTTCCTTTGGTTTATTTTTATCCTAAAAGTTGTGAAGTGCTAACCTGAATTTCATCAAGCGACTTGTTGATGCTTCTCATGCAATAGATGCTTTAGCTGAAAATCTCAGCTTGAGAAAACAATCGGAGGCTCTATGGGCGCTCGGAGGGAGAGCAGTAAATTAGGGTGAAGCTTGAGCCACCAGCCGAGGAGAAGGCTGATGAAGGCAGTGGTGCACGAGCGGCTGCCTGCCTGTGCCTGATGCACTGATCTTGCCCTACAGATTGATTTTCTGCTCCTGTGTTTTCAAAGATACCCATGACATCAGTCAAGCAACTTATTTTCATCTACCTCTTTCCCGGGTCTGTACCATTGGGTTCATTAGGGTGCCAAGGAGCAGCACAAAATCAGAGGTGACACGCTGCCTGGCCAACACAGGGCTCCTTTGACTTCTGGTTTCAGGAGTAGGCAAAGTTGGAAGAGAAGCAGTTTCCCACCTGGAATTTCCTGTTTGGGTGCTGGGAAGGTTGTTAGGGATTCCAGTCTTAATTAGGATTTTCCTGTTTCGATTAAGTTCCCTTCCAGATAAACTCGAGCCCCATACCAGATACGTCATAAACTCTTCCTTGCAATTCTGCTCCTTTGAAACTCCTCGCAATAACAGACTATGGGCATGCAGTGTGGAAACCACATTTGGATTTTCTAGTGAGAAAACCTGTTTGTCCCAGGCTATTTGTTATTGCTGTTGTTACTCTTAGTAACCTTGTGTGCACTAGGAAACAGATGATGAATGGTATGGTGGGAGGGGAAAGTTTGTTTTTGGTTTTTGTTTTGAGGCAACTGAGACAAGAGCAGCTGTATCCAGTTAGAATAAAGGTCCCCGAGAGTGGCCAGCACTGGGCACTCAGGGAAGGACAGAAGAACAGCGAAAATGTTGCGACACCTCAAATGCTCGCCCAGCCTCCAGAACTGGTGGCTGTGGGGCAGCCTAGATCTGAGGTTGGTGTCTGTGCCTGTGAGAGCCTCCACTGGATTTTTCCTCTATGAATTTGTCTGGTTGCTTTTGAACTTTCATAAAGGTTTTGCATCCACGGCTCCTTCAAAGCGTAAATGCTCTGCATGAAGACTTGCCACCTTGCCTTTGGTCTGAAATTGTCACCTCCTCCTTCCTCTTGCTGCCCCTCATTGTAATGTATTTATTTATTGGTGACTCAGTCAACTTCTTCAGAAGTCGAAAAGTTCTTGAAAAAACAATTAAAAAAAAGGGGGCGGTGTCACTGTATAGGTGATGCTATTTAAATTGTCCTTCCCTGCAGATGATCGACATGTAGATTTCTGTGCTGTATTAACAATGTGCATGTGTATTTGTGTGGGGGAAGGAGACAGGATGGGGAGGTTGGCGGGGTGGAGGGGTCACAGGACAGTGTGGGAAAATCAAAATGCCAGGGGAAGTCTCTGCGGTCCACCAGACAAACCTGCAACAGGGTCTGCTGGGAGCTGGAACTGGGCAAGTTCAGAGCACAAATAGGATGCTTATTTCTAATATTAAGGACAGTTAGCAATTGCAGTGATTCATTAAGAACTAGGGCAAATCATATGTCCTGGGAAATTTTCTGAACTAGACATGCTCAAGATCTTTTAGAAATCAAAATTAATTCTGCAAAGTCATAGATTCATGTGCATGTTGGGTTGGGAGGCACTTTAAGAACTTACCTAGTCCAACCACCTGCTGTGATTATGTGTTTTTAAAATCCTCCTGAGAAGGAGAATCCCAAATTCCCAAAGGAAAATGTCGCCGAGATTGCCTATTCTTGAAGTTGGGATTTTTTCCCCTGATAGCTAGATAAACATTTTTGCACACTACAAACTAAGCCAGTGGATAGACCCTAAGAAATATAGAGAACTATTAATCACCTTTCTTTTTATATATCAGCCTTTTACACATTTGAAGGCTGTTTTCAGCTCCCCTCTCAGTTTTTTCAATTCTATCTTGAGAAAACCCCTGCTTTCAGCCCTCCCTCCTGGGTCAGACCTTACAGAGCTGTTTTCTCTCTCTCTCTTTTTTTTTTTTTTTTCTTTTCCCCTCCTCTGCTGGGCTCTGTTTAGCTTGTGTTCACTTTTCCCAAAACATAGACTTTGCATTTCTTGCTGCTTGTGTCCTGCCGTGGGACTGCTAAGACCGATGCTATTGTGAGATACGCTGTTTGCAAGAGCAGTCCACATTCTTCAAGTTATTCTAGCACTTGCATTCCTGTAGAAATCAGATTATTTGCTGTGCAGGTGTATCCTCTGTGTTTGTAAGTCCAAGGCTGGGTTAAAACTATATTGGGATAAAGAGGTATTTTTCCTGGAGCTTGTAGAAAGGGCTCTTCCTACTGGGGGACCTGTCACAGATACGGACCAAGGTGGGATGACGCCTACTCGAGAACGCTGGCAGCGTGTGCAGATGAGCAGATGTTTCGGAGGCAATAGGATGGACAAAGGCAGCATTTCCTGTTAGAGATGGTTAATTTGCTGAGGAGGTTGCATTCAGGGCCAAAAGGGCAAGAGCAGAAGAGTCCCGTGGGTGGTTTCTTGTGGTATTTTTCCAGAGGAGATGCTGATTTAATACTTCCTGTTGTTCAGTGTTGCAGTGGGATTCTCCGATTCCCATGGCAAGAGAGTTCATGGTGCTGAGCCCTTGCTTAATGGTGTGCAGCGCAATGGCTGTGTGTGCTCTGCTGTGCCAGCAGACACGGGAGATGCTAGATGCTGCTGCCTGTCAATCAAATTGGAAAAAACTGCTGAATTCATAAGGAGGGGTCTAGAGAGCAGGGGCAGAGCTGTGGGGTATTGCTCTGGAAGCAGATGCCATTTGGGGAGCCTCCTGCCTTGCAGGGAGCTGGTTAACAGGATAAAGTCATAGCACGGGGTCTGAGCCAGATACGCAGCACCATGAAGCTGCGACTAGTGTGGAACTCAGTGAGTTCCTTAGTATTTTACTGAGTTGCCTGTGGTCACCCTTACAAGCAAATTCACCTCCACTGGGTAATGAATTATCAGATCCAGACAGAGGAAATCTCTCATCATTCTCCTCCTCTGAGGTAACTCAGATTCTTTGTCAATTAACTTGTTTTACAAACTGGAAGCACAGGATAAAAGAACAGTGGTTAAGAATCGCCTCCAAGTAGTACTCCAGTGGATGGAAACTTAATATTGGTCAGATTGCTATGTCAAATTCCAACTACCCAGATGGGGTAGCTGACTTTCAGCTTTCCTAAATCCCTTCTCAGATGTAAGCATCACTAAGCAGCTCAACCCATGCATCTCTGTTACAATCAGTATGGATAAAGCCACACAGAATATGTGCTCCTTTGGGCCACAGCTCTTAAATGAGCTCTCTTTAGAAAACTGGAGATGTGTTTTCCACCTTTCCTCCCTCACTCTGTTATCTCTGACTCCAAAGACAGCTGATAACCTGTCTTCCCCTCATCCTGGCTTCATACATACATAAACTGCTGATAGACAATAGCAGACCACTCTGTAAGTGTGCTGTCACTCCGCAGCAGGGTCATCATCCTTCACTATTGCAAAAGAGCAGAAGTGATAGGTGCCTGATACCTGCTCTTAATACATCTGCCACCTTGTAGTATTGCTTTCGAAGAGCTTTACATATACTCTTTTTATTCTGTTTGCATTTGGTTTTACCAGAGTTAAAGAGTTCTAGTTTAAAAGTATAGAATTTTAACTGTTCCTTCCCTTTTCCCCCCCTTTCCCCCTTTCCCCCCTTTTCCTCC
>NW_008824061.1:1384282-1396900 GCF_000699105.1 Pygoscelis adeliae
TGTCAGCCTTCCAAGCAGCAAGTAGTGTTTGGCAGGGTGATGCTGAGACTGCGTGGGCCAAAAATTATAAATACCTTGAAATTAAGGTTGTATGCTCCCAATTTCAGTTTTTATAGCGGAAAAAGTATTGCTTCATGTTACAGAAGGAAAGTGGAAGAAGTGGAGAAAATCCAGTTTTTCAAGCAAGGTTTGATCCAGGAAAGGAATCCAAACAAGTGCTGTCAGCTTGTGGCCTCTACAGACAGAGGCAATTCCATAAGAGGACGTGAGCTCTGCAATGTACTCCTGTGTCCAGGGACTTGGCTCTGCTGATGCTGGACAATGGGGAGAGGGGGCCAGTGATAGCTTGAAGATGCTGTTTCCAAAATGAGGAAGCCTCTTCACGAAGAGGGATTAGGTGACAAGGGCCCTTCACACCGATTAGGTAAAGATTTGGGGAGGAGATGTACAGGAATGGGTGTCCTCCATAGATGTCCTCCGAGAGCAGTGACAAGTCGTGGAGAGGAGGGTGCATGCAGGAGGTCCAGTCTGGAGGGTGATTTTCCTGTAAATTGTGGCTTGCAATGAAACCTAGGTGGGAAGAGGGCACTTGTGGGTGTGACATTTAGCCTGGGGAGTTCTGAGACACTCCAAGGTCATGCTGGAGTGTGGACTACCTGGATTTATCCCTTGGATGTAAACCACCAAAGTTCTCAGCAAGCGCACGCCTGTGCTCCATGGTGTCTCAGTGCCTCACTTGTAAAATAAGGCTTGTAGCTGTAGATAAATTAATTATATTTGGAAAGTCTCATAATACATACATTTTAAAAAAGGGCAGATACAAACCTGCATAAAATTCTGGGTGAGAACTGTTGGAAAGAATTTTTAGTAGGAGATGAGCAGTGATTTAGGGGAGAGATGATAGTAGGGATTATGGAAGAGTTGAACTGATATGTTCCTGCTTTGTTAATTGAAAAAAGATCCTGGGGAAAAAAAAACAACACAGTAAATTTCTATCAGGAGCTGGCCACCAACGTTTAAATACCCGCTTTGGTTTTGCCCTATGGGGTGAGATAGCAGCCCCATTCAGCAATATGTTCTAATTAACGTGTCAGTTCCCTCCTCTGGAACACAGAGATCAAAGGTTCTTAGAAAATGCTTCCTTCCCACATGGAGGGCTATTCCTAGTATTATTTTTGGAACTGGGGTTACCAGAAGTTTTCCAGGAAGAAAATTGCAAATCTCAGTGCTCCGCAGGCCATCTGCTTAATTTCTTCTTTGTTTTATACATGAGACATTTTGGAGCCTGTATGTGATCAGACAGTTGGTGTTGACTGATTCTGGCGTGTCGCAGAGCAAACACCTTGTAGCCTGGACCAGATGCGGGGAGGCTAATGAGGTGTCTGTAACCAGAGTGTGAAAACCTGAAGCTGCAGCAAAGCTTTGGAATTTGGTACCTCTTGAGGTAATGGAAATTAGTGCTTTAGTCAGAAGAGAGAGTGCAGATTCAGGGGAAAGTGCTATTAAAGGCAATTAAGTGGTACATGAATTAGGAATGAGGGATGTTACTTTGAGAGTTGAAGGCTGGCTAGAAAGGGAGGTCCCTGTAGAAGCTTTCATGGTGCTTCTTTATATTTGATTATTTCGACTGCTGAGGAAACACAGCTTGCAAACATGTAATTTAAATCCATAGTCCGCTTTCACCTGGAGCGTGATTTCACATCTTGCACCAAGAGCCTGAGCAATGCTTGTGGGGATTGCAATGTGAGTCTCTGCGCAGGGTCTGGAGCAATGAAGTGGGTGCTGGTTGTGGGCCGTGAGAGGTGACACACAGCCACTTCTCCCCGCTGGTCACATGTAGATGGAAATGGGGATGGTTAGAAAAAGTGACTCTTTTGGAAGCTACCAAGGGATGCTGGATTTTTTTCTGCCTTGGGAGGAGCAAGAAAACTCAACTTTCCAGCTGTGTGCAGTCCCCTCAGACCACTATTACTCATTTTGATGTGCTTTGTCCTCCAGCCCCATAACTAATATGTAGAACTGTTGGTGACCATATTTTTCTCTTCACTTGATCTTTTGACATCTCCCTTGGAGTGCGACAGCCTGTTGGGCTGCACAAGTGGCAAGGGCAGAACTAGCTGGTCTCATAGGTGGAGATGTGGCTCTGCCTTCGCCTCACTGGTACTGGATCCTTGAAATGCGCATGGTGAGGCATGTCCCACCCATCCCTGGATAGCTGGGAGTCTGCACACCATCTCAGAGCTAAGGCAGGTCCTCCATGCTCCCGGTGCCCATCACCTCCTTGGGAACCGAACCCAAGGAGCGCTACCAGATGGGGCAACCTGTGGAGCACAGTGCATGCTGTTGCCCACGTTGGTGGAACCAGGGCTATCCAGTGAAGTGACTTTTAATCTGGAACTTGCTATTTGGTGTTTTTAGTAATTTCAGTCTGTAAAGCCCTCCCCATTCCCCGGGGTGGGATTCCTGCCCTGGCAGCTGTGCTCTCAGCACAACATGGGTGTTGTGGGCTGGACTGTGGAGAAGCCTCTTGGGGCTGTCCTGGGGCTGCCAAACTCCCTTCAGACGTGCAAAACTGCATTTAATTTTGAATGCAAAATTTTTATTGTGGCATTCTCCCAAAATAGCAAGGAATGTTTTACCACCCCTTGGAAATACAGGGAAAACCCACACAGCTTGAGGTATCTTGCTAGCACCCAGGCATTGCATGTGTTGCCACTATCTAGACAGGTAGGAATAACTATTTTAAGTTATCCTTCTTAGTTTAGGGTTTGCTTTCCTTTGGACAGGGCTCTTCATTCATCTTCCTTTGGGAAACTCCATATGTTTGTTTTCCTCTTGCCTGTTTGTCATGTTGAAGCAAAACGATGTGATTGACCTTTAGGGTTACGGATGAAGCCTAGTTTGCGATTTTCATTAATTTAGGATAGCTGCAGGAAAATCTCAGAAGCACTGTAGATATAACAGATGAAAGCAGAAGCTGAATGGCTTGAAGAGGTTCAGCACTTTGGAAATTTGTAAATATTCAGCTGAGAAAGAAGTGGAGCATATGTGTGTGATAGATTTACTGGGTGTCCTTGGCAACATTCGCCCTTATTGAAGCAGAGGAGGAACAGCCATTACTTTTTTTTTTTTTTTTTTTTAAACAGGAAATCTTTTTAGATTTTGCTTGTAGCTTCCCTGAACACATAGATTAGGTGGCCTTGCTTTTACATCCCAGTGAAAGCCAAAGGCACGGAGAGGAGGCAAAGGAGGCACAGAGCGGTGGTGCTGCCTGCGGACCCGTGCTGCTTCCCAAAGCATCGCAGCCAGAGCCGTGGTGCCTTGGATGCTGTCCTCCAGCCATTGCTTACTTTGCAGCTGCTGAATGCTGTCTGTGAGAGAGTTGCTCAGCATTTTTCTCAGGGATTTTGGAACATGTTTTCAGCACCACGTGGATCACATGAAGTCCCTGGTTCCTGCTAGAGTGAGGAGGAAACCTGGGTGCAATTCCCTGCCAGTGCGACGGAGTCCTCTCCTTCCCCCTGATCTGCTAGCTCCCTCCTGAGGAGTTTCTGAGGAGGGGGCAGCAATCTCTGAATTCAGCTCCAAATGACTTGGGAAAGAAAGCCTCTCTCCTATGCAATCTGCTGTGATAAACGTCAGCCCAGAGCCTGTGGAACAGGCGGGTAAATCCTCCAAGCCCATGCTGAGAGGGACCGCTCCGTGTAGCTGGCTTTTGGTGGCTGGGTTTATACAACACTAAATATTCAGTGAGGATGTTCCTGTTACGTCTCCCGGGCTCTGGTTTAACCATCAGACAAACTCCTGCTTGTTGCAGCACCCCTGCCTGCTCACCCTGCCCCTGAGGAAGTCGAGGCTCTAACGGAGCAAAGCCACTGCAGTTCACTCGAAGGCATGGGGTAGTTAGCGACAAGGCTGTTTACATATCAAGCTCCCTCTTTCTGACCAGGTGATTTGGCACTTTGAACACAGCTGCTGGTTTAATGCTGAAGCCAGCCTTTTCCCAAGGAACAAAAAGCTCGGCTGTGAGAGAGCTGCTTAAAAATGTGTTGCCTAATTGCTGTTGCTTAATTAAACAAAAGAGCATGCCAGCTCTGCATTCTGGCTGTGCTAGGGAAGGGAGGCAAGCAAAGCTGGGAGGGGAAAAGCTCAGAGGAAGCCTGGAGCAAAGTGGTTTTGTGCAGGTCTTAATGGTCTGCCAAGTGCTGCTGAACTTTTTCACTGGGCTGCAAAAGCTGTTACAAATTTTTCTTTCTCCAGTCCCTTCTTTTTTTCCCGCCACAGAGCCAAGTCTGAGAGCCAGCAGCTTGGTATGGTATAGATTGGAAGGGAAGGTGTTGGGCTTAACAAGTCCTGGAGGTTTGTTTCTAGCTATCCCCCTGGTTGCTCTGAGCACGAGGAAAGTGGGTGTCCTGTGGCAGCCAGCACCTGGGCCAGCAAGTCAGTGTGGAGCAGTGCGGCACCATGCAGTTACCTGCATGGGTCTGGAAACAGCATGGTTGTGGTTGCGTACTGCTGTGCCCTCAGCTGAGAAACGCTCCAGGCAGAACTTAACTTGTTTCAGCACCGCATCCTGGAAATGTGCTTATTTTGTCCCAGCTGCATTGCCCTGATGTCTGGACTGAGCAGTCCCACTGCTTCCAGGTCTGTGGTTAGTGTGTGTTACGTACAGTCAGGTGTCTCTGCACCCATGGGTGGACACAGAATCATAGAATCATAGAATCATTAAGGTTGGAACAGACCTCTAAGATCATTGAGTCCAACTGTCGACCCAACACCACCATGCCCACTAAACCATGTCCCTAAGCGCCTCACCTACACGTCTTTTAAATACTTCAGGGATGGTGACTCAACACTTCTCTGGGCAGCCTGTTCCAATGTTTAACCACTCTTTCAGTAAAGACATTTTTCCTCATGTCCAAGTCAAGTACCTTGTCAAGTACCAGTACATGCCTGGTACTTCACCGTTTTGACTCTTTGGCTCTAATTTCATAGGATTTTTTGTTTGTTTGTTTGGTTGGTTGGTTTGTTTTGATTTGTTTTTTTGGGTTTTTTGGTAGCATTTTACTACCTCTACTACTGGACTTTGAGGTCTAGAGGTAGGAAAGGCTTGCACAGTCTTGGTCTCTTCACCACCTGCGGAGGGGTCCTCTCCTGAGAAGCTGGAGGCTGAGCAGCGCTGGCCTGGCTATGCTCACCGGTGGGAAGTGCAAACAGGAAGGTGTTACTGTTCAAACTCGGTAGCCAGCTCCTAGCCAGCTCGTTTACAGCATTAACCATCTGCTGCGATGGAAAGGCCATGTTCAAGCAGAATACCCATATGTGGGTCTTGGATGACGGTGAAGTGAGTGAGTGTATGAATGAGTGGGTGTACTCTTTTGCTGCCGGGAGATGAATATGTGCAGCTACTACCCTTGCGAGTTCAGAGAGCAGTTTAGATCCATCTGCAGAAATGCACTGAGCTTCTCCAGTGGTTAAATAGCTGTTTAGACTTGGAAGGAAGGACTAGAACATAAGATCAAAGGTAGATGGATGAGGCTGCGGGTCTCTGCCATCTGCCAAATGCATCGCAGGTAGCGGGGCTGGCTGTGCTGCAACTTTAAATTTCCAATGCCTGTTGCAGGGGAGAATTCCCATTGCCTGAATTACATCGCAGCCAAAGTACGAGGCTGCGCTGCACTGCAATAGGGTTTAATTCTTTTTCCAGACCAGCTTTTAATCCACTTATTTTTCAGTAGGCCTGTTTGAACATAAATGAATGTAATTAAATGTGTTTCTCCCAGTTGGACAAAGGCAAGGGAGAGGGAGGCAGCTGGCCTGGAAGGAGGCACAAAGGCTTTGAAACAAGCTGCTGTGAGGTGCTCTGATGCTCTTTTTGGAGTTAGTGAGTATCCAGTGAGGAAGATGCCAGGGAAAATGTGGCTTATACCCATGTGAATTGGCTTGATCAGAATCCTTCTGTTTGTTACGGAAGTGTGGGGGACTCGGAAGGGGGAGCACTGGGAAAATGAATGTCTCTGGGGTCTCAGTTATTGCTATTGCATGTACGTGGGGGTGTGTACATGTCGTGCTGTTGCTGTAGATCTGTTGCAGTTGTATTATCTGATGACGTGCTGAGCAAAGAGCTCTTAAGGTCAAGGGGTATTGGTGTCATTCAGTGTTTTGCAGGATTTAACCCACACGAGTAAGCTAATGAGGTATCTCTGTGTGGGTGTGTTATCACTCCAGGACACCGGTTGCTTATGAAACATGGTCACCAAACTCCTAAAGGATACTGCCAGGTCACAGAGACACAATGAGGTGAAAAAGACCAAGTCAGAAACCTAGGTTTCTTCTCAATTATTTCCTCACCCCATTTTTTTGCAATTCCAGTTAAACAACATCTGAGCCTTCAAATTAGAGGGTTATAGTAGAGTCATGTTCCTTGGTGCATGCGAGAATGGGTCTGCACCTGTGTCTGAGCACAAGGAAGAGGCGTAGTCCCACCCTGTTCTTTTCCAAGAACCCGGCAGTTAGCAGCTTTGCAGGACGGAGGAAAATCTGCCATGGCCAAAAATAATTCCTCCTCTGTGACCAACCGGGAGTGGGTGTCTGGCTGGCCGTGACATCATCACTCACACCACTGTTTGGCTTGAAACCTGGAAGGTGGATATGCTGTCCGGTGTATTAAGGATACTTTCTGAAACATGAGGGTGCTTTCTGTATCCTACCGGTGGGTTCAGCCTAAGCTGAACATCCCTTTACCTGCCGTCTCCTTTAGGATGTGCTGGGGAATATGTCTTTTGGTAATGCAGAAGTTGCACACCGTGCAAGGTCCTTCTCTGCGTTTCCACGGGAGTTTTCAAGGGTGTGAGAGGGCAGGAGCTGTGGTTATGCCTTCCCAGGCAATGTGGTTTGGGTCTGTTCTTGGTTAGCTGCTAGTTATTACAAAATAGTCAAATCTGCTTGCTTCCACCAAGAAAAGGAAACCTCTGGAAGTGCTGCTTCCCAACTGCTGCTTGCCTTCATGTGGAGGGGATTGAAAAAATTGTGGGTAGGTTTTGAGTTTGTTATTGATGTGGGATGCAGGAGGACCCCATCAAGATGTGAAAGGGAGCATCTAGGTGTGAACACAGGTCAATTTTAATTCTCACGCTGTTATGAAGGCAACTCTTCATGTCTTTTGTTGGAGTGTGGGGTAGATTGAACTGGGCCAGCGGCAATTCCCTCGAGTCCTTTGACTGATGTGACAGTGGAGCCCAGTGCCTGCCTGTGATCAGATACAAACCTGAAGCCCGCTACGTGGACCTAGGAAAAGGAATCCCACAACATCTGTCCATGCAGCTGGAGTTGCTTGAAAGTACCTCCTGGAACTGAATTTTTGGTTTACTTGCCCATTATTTTGGGAGGTGAAGTGGGATGTAGATTCAGTGCCTGAGTTTAGTACTTTCAGAAGAAGACTCTGAAGATTTTTTGATGAAAATCCGCTGGAAGCTTTAAAGGAAAAAAGCCAAAATTTACCATCAAATCTTCTCCCCAGAGCTAGGTTCCTCCCTGCAGTGTTCTCCAGCATGCTCCCACTCAGGTTGGCACCAGATCAGTTTGATGCTGGGGGAGGCTCAGGGTGCTGCTGGGAGCAGGTCCGTGGCCAGCCTGCACATGGGTAACATGGCATGGGCTCAGGTTCAGCTACTAGAAGGGAAGGTAGCCTGAAGGTTAGGGGATAAATAAGCTGTTGATACCCCTAGAGTTGTTGACCACTGCTGGCTGGTGGAAGATGATGCATGTGTCTTAAGCTCTGGATTTCTTTCTCTTTCCATGCAGCCAACGCTAAAACATTCATGCACACTGAAGAAGCAGTGTAAGGGTAATTTCTCAGGCTGCAGAGGACCAGCTGGAGGCCGGCAGCCCCTAGGGTCTCTAGCATCTCCCATCAGTGGAGCTGGGAGAAGGGGCAGGAGCAATGTTTTTGAGTTTTCGGTGATGTGGGGTGTAGCTGGCTTGCTCCGTCCCTCCCCGCGGCAGCTCAGTGGGGACAGGAGCCGCGCTCAAAGCAGTTTACTCACCCCCGTGGTGACAGCAGCAACATCAGTGCTGTGTGTGGAGACGGAGCACAGCTGCTCTGAGCGGGTGAAAGATGAGAAAGCTCCTGCCACGGCCTCCCCAGGCCTCTCGGCACGAATCCCGGAGCCGCTGCCTCAAAGCAGCAAGGGGGGACAAGGGCAGGGGATGGGGGTGCGAGGAAGCCACGGGCCCACGAGCCGGGGCAGGGTGGGCTCAGAGCCATCCTGTTCCCTCGGTGGGAGCGGCAGGGCAGAGAGGGGAGTCATTATTTCCAGTCTTGGCTTTTATGCTTTATTACTGCTGCTTTCAGCAGACTTGTTTGGCGGGAGGAGCTGTAGGGGGGCTGCAAACAATGGCTGCTCACATTTTCCAGCTGTCAGATGCTTAATGACATTAACTCCCCGGCCCCCTTTTTTTTTTTTTTTTTTTCTCTTTGGCACAGCCAGTTGAAGTGCTGCCAGCAGCCAGCTCGACCCAAATCCTGGCCCTGATTGCTGCCCTTCACCTTGCAGGGGACCCCGCTCTGCTGGGCTGCCCTCCAGCAGCAAAGGGGCTGTTTTCTTGTAGGAAGCAAAGTGCCGAGCAGCCAAGGTGGGATGGGGGTCCCTCGTCTTTCCCTCTCCTTGAGGAGCTGTAAATGTACATTAACTAGATGGATGTGTGGGAGGGAAGTGTCTCCTTGAGAGCAAGGAAATAATTTGTTTTGTGTATGGAAAAGGCATCTGTTCTTTGCACAGACTACTGAAAGCAGCAAAAGCCATCCGGTCTTAGCATCCCAGAGAAGGGGAAGGCTCAGGGTTTTGCCAACTCCATCATCCTGCTCACCCACAGCCACCAGTGTCCCTGCCTTTAACCCTTTGTAGTCCCCTTCCTGCAAAGGCTGGCAGATTTGCGTTGTTCACGCACCGAGCCTTCTCGCACCATCCCAGGCCCTGCGTCGGTTGCTGGGCTGCAGGTTCAGTAGAGCTCTGGGCAGGCTGAGGTTTGAGCCTCGCAACCTGAGTGTTTCCAGTCGCTTTCTTGAGCCCTGCTGGTGCTAGTTTTGGGTTGAAGGGCAGCTGAGCTCAGGAGTGTGCTAAGCCCTGCTGCAGCCCAGTTTGTTCCGTTATTCTTGTGAATTAGCAGACAATTTATATTCAGCCTTTCCTGGGGATAAGGGTGATGGGGGAGGAGATACTTGGCACAGAGGGGAAAAAAGAAAAGTACCTTTGGACTCTATACAGTGCTTTGAATTCTGGAGCTGAGGTGCATCACATCACCTCTAAACTGATCCTTTCCACCTAGCTTTGACTCCAGGCATACAGTTTGCCCTTGTTATGATATATGCATTATATATGTGCATTTAGGTCTGTACAGACATTGTACACAGTTTGCATGCTGTTGCAACATGCCTGCTGCTGCGTGTGAGCACGCTTGTGTGTTTAGCTGATAAGAGCTCTAAAGCTTTCAGGAAGCTGTGGGCTGGGAACATGATCCTGAAGTTTTATAGTGCCCTTATCCCCCACTGCAGGGTACCTGCTAGGTGTGTGCTCTCATATGTGTGCTGCTTGCTCCCTCCCATCGTGTGCTCTGGGTTTTGCACAGGTTCTGCAGGGGGGGGGAAAAAGCAATTTAGGAACACTCTAGAGAGTTCCAATGAGTTGCTTCCATTAATTTCTTGGTATTCCTGCTTTCATTTATTTTTGCTGCCGTAGCAGCAGGGAGTCACAAAAGGTCAGTGCTTTAGTTTGTTAACCAGTGTAAAGGCATGCTACCAAACCCTCCCTGCCCCAGAGACCCCAGGCTCTGTCCGGGCTGTGGGGCAGGTGGGGTGCGATGGACCCAGCGCAGGAGAGCCAAAGCGTCAAAGTCTGGCAAAGTCTAAGCTGTCATTCTGTGTAAGAGCAATGTCCTCTGCAGGTTTTGATTTAAGAGCTGAGAGCCTGCGGGTCAGACTCTTGAGCCACAATTCATTATTGGGGTTAAATGCCAGGCAAAAGCATTTTTCCTCCCCTTTGCACTGAAGAAAGTGCACTTGATGGCTCTCGGAGGTGGAAAGTGAGGATGTTCTTCCTCCAGCACATCAGAGTGGGTGAGGACCATCCGGCTCGTGTTTCCCAGGGGCTTGCTGTAGGTTGGAGGAGACACTTGCCAATTTACCAGCAACGCAAAGGCAGGAATGTGGGAGGATTCCCATGGGGTGGCAAGTAGGAGTTGATAGCTTGTACCTCACAGACCTCCCAATGTGCAAGAGAAAAACTCGAGTATTAAGGGCACTTGGAGGCTGTTGTTCCTGTAGACACCACATTATTCCAGTCCACTTCACCTGCGGCTTCTCCTTTTTGCACCGTTTCATTTTCTGCTTGACTGCCAATGAAAGCAATATGCTATTTTGATATTATTAGTGGTAGAAAGGCCTAATCAGACCTTTTCTTTCCTTGACAATATCTGTCCTGCCTGCCTGGGAGCTGATCCAGCCTGCCCAGCCAGTCATGCAGTGGGATTTCCCAAGGGCCGCGGCATGGCATCCTCCTCCCATTCCTGATGCTTGTCCCACTTACCAGGCACAGAGGGCTGCGGGAAAAAGCGAGCCTGACTTTGTCATCCTTCCTGCTCTGAACTGACACCTCCCCAAGTTATTAACTTGGGTATCAAATCTCAGCTGTGGGCTGAAACTTGGGAAAGAAGGTTTTTGGGCAAAGTGTGTGTGTGGGACAGGATATAATGGATTTTCCTGTAGGAAGCATCCTGGATCAGGGACATAAGCACAGGAAGAGGGGTCAGGTTTGCCTTGATTGTAACTGCTCTGGGATGTGTATCCTGTAATGGCTGTGAACCCCAAAAGCAAGGGTCTGCTTACTCCATCAGCTCAGAGCTGTTCCAGGCTCATTCCCAAGCCTGCTTTCTCCTCGGCTCACAGATTCAACCCAAGTGGCTCATCTCCATTCCCCAGCACTCCCAATGACAGCTTTTTACCTTAAAAGTTGGCTGGGAGAATTAATAGTAGAGGTTCTGCGCTGGAACCTCTGGCTTAGAGGTGCAGTTAGCTCGTTGTGGTTTATTTTGCATGTTAAACTAGAAGTTACACTGGCAAATGCTGGAATTATGGATTTATGTTGGGAGCTGGCGCAGGTAAAGAGACGTGGCACTTCGCCAACCAGGGCTGAGCTTAGCCTGTGCACTGTCCCCGCTGGCATTGAGCTGATGTGACCAAGTCCTGCTGGAAGAGCTCCTAGGACTTACCAGCACGTGTCCTGGCATCGTGCATACCACAGCTGTGCTGCTGTGGGGTGGCATCATGCTCGGTGCTGACTGCAGCCTCGGGCACCACTCTCAGCTCTGCCCTCACTGAGCCTGTGGACGTGGCTGGGTGGGTGGTCTCTTGGGTAAGTGTGATGGTCGTAAGTCCAAGTCACTGGCACTCTTATTTTTTTTCCTAATTTTTATTAATAGCACATTATATGTTTAATCTGCCTAAGCAGACATCGACCTGAGGGACCAGAAAAACAGGGTCTGCCTTAAACCAACACAAAGCAGGAAATTATCTTACAAGTCTAATGCCAGCCTGAACCATCATCACCATGCCTCTGTCTTTCTTCACAGCAATGTGATTTATGGGCCAGGCATTCGTCCTAGTTTCAGATTTCTTCCGTCAGTATTTGTGGGCTGTGCTTCACACTGTACCTCCCCCTTCTTGCCACCTAAATGCATGGTTGAGCACCGTAATGAATGACTCTGACAAGACTCAAAGTACAGTAAGAGAAATATGGATTTCTCCCTGGGAAACTTATAAAGTTCCTCTCTCCCCCTCTGCAGATGTGATACAGCCATTTAAGTAAGCTGTGAAGTTAACCCTTGCCAAGCCGCTCTCCATCATTTATCAGCGGTCCTGGTTAACAGGGGAGGTCCCGGACGACTGGAGGCTGGCCAATGTGACACCCATCTACAAGAAGGGCCAGAAGGAGGATCCGGGGAACTACAGGCCTGTCAGCCTGACCTTGGTGCCAGGGCAGATTATGGAGCGGATCATCTTGAGGGCGCTCACAAGGCATGAGCGGGACAACCAGGGGATCAGGCCCAGCCAGCACGGGTTCATGAGAGGCAGGTCCTGCTTGACCAACCTGATCTCCTTCTGTGACCAGGTGACCCACCTAGTGGATGAGGGAAAGGCTGTGGATGTGGTCTACCTGGACTTCAGTAAGGCCTTTGACACCGTCTCCCACAGCATTCTCCTGGAGAAGCTGGCGGCTCACGGCTTAGACAGGTGTACTCTGCGCTGGGTCAAAAACTGGCTGGACGGCCGGGCCCAGAGAGTTGTGGTAAATGGAGTTCAATCCAGTTGGCGGCCGGTCACGAGCGGTGTTCCCCAGGGCTCAGTATTGGGGCCAGTTCTGTTTAATATCTTTATCAATGATCTGGACGAGGGGATCGAGTGCACCCTCAGTAAGTTTGCAGACGACACCAAGTTGGGCGGCAGTGTTGATCTGCTCGAGGGTAGGAAGGCTCTGCAGAGGGACCTGGACAGGCTGGATCGATGGGCCGAGGCCAGTTGTGTGAGGTTCAACAAGGCCAAGTGCCGGGTCCTGCACTTCGGCC
>NW_008824061.1:1397556-1400235 GCF_000699105.1 Pygoscelis adeliae
AGTGGTTGAGCCACCATCCCTGGAAGTATTTAAAAGACATGTAGATGAGGCACTTAGGGACATGGTTTAGTGGGCGTGGTGGTGTTGGGTTGACGGTTGGACTCGATGATCTTAGAGGTCTTTTCCAACCTTAATGATTCTATGATTCTATGATTCTTGGCCACAGAGGGCAGAAGGTGTGTAGGGACCCTCCTGACCCTCCCTGTCCGTGGTGATGCTCAGAGGCAGCCATCCCTTTCTCGGCAGGGTCCCTGCGCTGAAGAAGGGGAAAGTGTGAGCTGGAGGGGAGCAGAGCCGTCGGCTGAGCACCACCCTGTCTGCTTCTGTGCGCCTGTGTCTGAGCTGCTGCGAGACAGCCAGCCCAGCTAGCACAGCAGCTAGCTATGTAGCCAGTATGTAAGAAACAGCTGGATTTAATCTGCCAAATTGAGAGAGGGCTTGGGGAGTGGCTTTGAAGGGATAGGCAAACCTGGAGCATCTGGGTTTTGGGCCACTTTACCTGTGGTTGTATTTTGAGCCCCCCTTAGCGCTAGGAGATTTGCCATTGACTGTAGTGGTTCTAAGTCTTGATGCTTTCCTGCACCTGTATGTGGACTCAAAACCATTCAGCCTTGTATGTAGTGGTGGGGGAAATATTCAGGGCATGTTTTACTTCTAATGTTCTATGGCAGAGCGTAGTGAGGGAAACCCGCCCAGCACCAGCGTGGTTAGCAGGACCCTATAGAACATGTTGACATGCCCGTACAGTGCATCGGCTCGCGTGCTGTGTGCCAAACAGCAGTGTGGACACAGTCATCACTCCACTGAGGCAGGTGGCGAAACTCGGATGGATGAAAAGGTCGCTTGGCCAGAGCCCGTCTCTGTGTCGGCGCAGCACCACGCCGTGCTTTGCACATCCTTTCCCCTTTTTCCCTGTTGGACCCAAGCAAGGAGAGCTGAGGAGGATTTTCTTTCATTTTGTTTCACCAGCTTTCTAATTTAAGTCTCCTTGTCGCTTCCTCGCTCCAAAACTACTTCTTTGGCAGGGCCGGGAGAGTGAGTCACGGCTGTGGCCCAGGATCCTGCTTCCCGCTTTGGCCGGCAGCGCTGTGGCTGGTTCAGAGCAGACCCACTGGTGATGCTTGTGTGCACCCGCTTGCTGCAGGGGATGGAGGCACTAACCTGGAGCAAGGGGGAGGTTTTGCTGGTGTGAGTAAATGAATAGGTTAATGAGCAAAAATGCCTCTGATGTATGAGCCCAGACCGTTTCCTAATGTGTTGCTTTCAAAGGAGAGAGTTGTATGCGCTTACTTGGTAACTCCAGCAAACTTCTCCTGAAGGCAGAATCACTCCAAAAAGCAAAACCACATGCGAGACGCATCTATGCAGAGGCTGTCTCTAGAATCGTGAGCCGGCAAACAAAACTGGATTGTAAACAAAGTTGTTCCTTGGAGATTGAATGGGTTTTGCAGAATTTGTGCTGAGTAGGGGTAGCCTTTCCATGAGGCTCGTAGGGAACTTGGGTTTTGCTCTTTCTGCTGATATCTGAGTACGTGCCTTGTGCCAAACCCACTGCTGGAAGCAGAAACGCAGTGCCAGTTGGCAGCGCTATGAAATCCAAGGTTTCCTGGAGATATCCCTCCTGGTTTCCAGCATGGCAGGACCCTGTGGGCCAGTCCTCAAGGATTTGGCTCCTGCATCCCACTGCTGAAAAAAAGCAGAGAAAGTAAATATGCAGACCCTTAGAAAAACAGCCGGGTGATTGCGTAGGTGAAAATGGCTGCTTCTGATAAGAAGGAGGAGAGCAGCAGGAGGGAGGAATGTTTTGTTTCTGGTGCATAATGTTAAAAGCAAACAAAAAGCCCCTCTTAAGGACAAAGGAGACTCACAAGTGCTGTAGCCTGCTTGAGACATGCAGAACTTTGTCCACAGCCTTGAGGACTTCCAGGCTAGCTTCAAGCATCGCGTGTGCCAGCCAGACAACAATGAACCCTTTGAAGACATTTTGGGTTAGAGTACTGTTTTCTTGGAGGGGAAATGGAAGGCTGGCTGGTGCTTTGGTATTGTATCGGCAGCCATCTGTGGTGAGGCCCGGATGCCTTCCGTGGATGGCAGGGCTGGCTGTGGCTCCTCTGCGCAGGCTGTTTCCTGAGGGACTGAGGTCTCCCACAGCAGCGGGTCTTCTGCAGCGCCATTGCTCTGCAAGGCTTGAGGCCCCTCTGCCCTAGCTCTGCAATTTCGAAGTGAGCTTTTAAAATAACATGGGAGTCCGTGAAATTATCCTGCTGCGATGCGTCAGCTGTTGACACAGCAACATGACAGTATGTCATCACTTATTTCCTGCTTGAGGGATCGTAAAGCCTTCTTGCATGATTTGGGCCCATCTGCTTTCCAAAAGCAAAGATTTATTGTATCCCTCTCATCCTCACTGTCCTCCTCTTCCAGGCTTGGTCTCTGGCGCCTTCCCTTAACCTCGTTCATGAGCTCTCCAGGTTGAGGGCTTCTTAAAGCCTTCAGTTGACTTGGGCATGGGAGAAGGAGTTACCCACCTTCTTGTACGTGTTTGGGGCTGCACTGGCCAGCTGGCATAGAGGGCCCTGCTCTGAGCTGGCTCTTTGGACCACTGTCATCAGATACATAAGTAACAACTGTTCCATGGGAGGGCTGATGAAGAGGACTATTCTTTTGTGCAATTAACGG
>NW_008824061.1:1400282-1436081 GCF_000699105.1 Pygoscelis adeliae
AGCCAGCTGACCTGTTGGACACAAGAGAAAAGTGCATGGTATGGCATGGGAGTGAGATACAGCAATTTCCTTGCAGCCCTGGTTTGAGGTGTCCTGGCACAGTGGCCAGCCCTCAGCCCATGCTTGAAGGAGAGTTTGAACCTTGAGCTGCAGTGAGAAGCCCAGCCCGTCCTGCCCACGTGCCTGGGCAAACCACGGTGCACAGGCTATTGAGAAGCTCAGCTGGGGCTCTGGCCCTTCCTGGTGCTTCACTCAAAGCATCTCTGTTTTTTCCAGAGGAGCCAAAGGCGGCTGCTGCTGCTGTTGTTCGTCTGGTGTAAAATCCAGCCTGGGGTTGCTGGAAATTCAGAGGTCACTGTTATCCCTCCTGACCCATCACAAGACAGTGCTTTTGCTGCTGCCAGTGCCTCTTAAATCTGACCTTTTTCACCTTGCCAGTGCAAGGACTTGTCTGTGTGCAACCAGGAATCAGACATATGGACAGTCTCGTGCTAAACCCTTCGGAGAACTGCTGAAGAAGGAGCTTGGCTCAGGTCTCGTGTCAAGTAGGATGAGGGAGGGAAAAGTCTCCAGCTTGTTTGTGGTCTGGCAGCCAGAGAGCTTTCTGCTGCTGTCACTGGAAACCAGTTTTTTTTATATTTGCGTCATTCCTGGGATGTTTCTGCTGCGTGTGCCTGTGCCGCAGCCCGGCAGCGTGAGCTGTGTGCGCTCCGCCAGACCTTGAGGGCTTGTGGGTACAGCCCTGGGCCCTGAAACAGGCTCCAGGCTGAGCCCTGCCGTGCCACACTGTGCTGGGCTTTGCAGTACAACCGAGAGACCCGTGCCCTGTTCCCCGCTGCATGAGCTTGCGGAGCGGCTTCAGCTCGGTGAGCCACGCTTCCCCGTGCAGGGAGAGGCTCAGGAGCGAGCATCCCATGCTGGGGAAGTACTCCCGAAGAGCGAGAGGGGAGGGATGCTGTCATCATAGGAAGCATCTGTAAATAATAACCCGGAGGGCTGAATGCAGTACTGGTGCTAGCTGTGCAAGTCTGCCTGTTCCTCCATTTGCCAATCAAGTCACCATTTAGGTCGTATGGATTTTATTCTGTGGCCCAGATTTATTTTGGATGGAAAGCCACGTGTTTTCAGTGAAGTTACACCTGCGGTGATTTATGTTTTGAATTAGCCTCAGCAACGACCAAAACACATTTGTCAGAAGTTCTTCATATTTGTACTTTTTAAAGCATCTGGGTTTTTTTCTTTTTTTTCATTTCTTTTTTTTTTTTAGAAGTATGCTCTGCTTTTTTAACAGTAGTCTGGGCTGGGAGCAGATGAATGTTTTTCCAGTAGCTTCTTGAAATGAACAGCTGTTGTCCACTAAATCAACCAGAAGGACTTTGTGGAAGTAAGTCCAAAGTGATTCTTTTTAAAAACAAAACCAAAATTAAATGTAATAGGTGCACGTGCCAGGAAGCTAAGTGAGTAAATGAGACAATAGACTTGTGACTTGGTCTCCCCTCTCATATTTAATCCATCAGTAGGTGGCTGTAAATTTATGTTTAGAACAGAAATGTTGGAAAGTGGTGCAGCTCCCACACACTGCAGCATGGGATGCTCTGAGACGTTAGCGGTGCGTGGTGCTGTGCGAGGCCTGGGAAACCCACCGTTTGCTGCATGGTCTGTGGCATGCCATTGCCTACTGTGACCAGAACATAGGTTTAGGTTTTTTGGGAGGCCACAGCTACTGGTTAGAGTCTAGGTTTTGCAGATTACTCAGGCTGAGCAAGCATGCTTTGGATCTTATGAGAGATGAGATGTGAAGTTACAGATGATTTCCTAAGTGATGCCTTTTTAAAGTTAATACAGGAATAACCCCTGAGCTGTTTCTAAGGGGCTGCTGTACTGGAGATGCTCTCTTTGGATTGAGATGCAAAATGCAGATCCTTCTCACTGGTTGTGATGGGATTTCTCAGGACTTGCGGTTTCCGCTCAGGTGTTTGGGGTGAGTCCCACAGGATGTCATTACATCCTGGCTACCTCGCTGCCTTCTGTGGCTTCTATTTCTGTCTCTGCCCCTCTCAGTTGTGGCCCTGGATGATCTTTAAACAAGTTAAGGGACCTCTGTGAACCAGATGATGACTAGGATCATTACCAATAAGGTTTGTTAATATAGTTAGCCGTATTTCCTTTTAAAAATCCCTGCATTGACATATCTGTTCCTTTAAGCATTCCCTTCTGCGTGCTAGGGAAAACCCAGACTTGGTACTAGACAGCGAGAGGGTGACTGGTATGGTTCTGCTGCTCCAGACCAGGGAAAAGTTGGCAGAATGAAGTCTGCTAGATGGCAGAGTTCCTCTGCCTTCATCCACGTCATGTGCTGTCGTTGGAGCTGCTTGCAGGTTTTATTTTCTAAAAAAAAAAATAAATCTTTTTTGAGTGTTCCTGGGTTTGCAAATTGGGTTTTCAACAAAATGGAAACATTTGCAGAAAGCAAGGGTGAATCAACATCTGGCAATTTTCTCAGCCACCAGATTTTTTTTTTCTTTCTTGTGGATAAATGCAAAAAAGAATTCAAGCGAAGTCTCTGTGCATATAAAACCCTCACTGTCTAAGTGTGATTGATTAGGGACGCTTGCTATTTTCCTGATTCTCATACTCCCCGCCTTTTCCGTCTTAGCTATTTCCACTGGAGATGAAACGGTTCTTTGCGAAGGGGCAGGAGACACCCACCCACGTCGGAGGCTCCTTGGACAGATGGACTGCTGTTCCCTGTGGATCGCGGGGGGGAGCAGGAAGCCACCCCTCCCTGGCCGCAGCTCAGGGCAGCAAAGCTGTAGTGAGCCTGACCCTATTTGACTTCTCCTTTCTAGATCTCAGTCTCTATAAACAGCCTTTTATGGTATTTGCCTTTCAAAGAGGAACCAGGGTGTGGATGGGAACAGTGACAAAGAGCCACTTACAAGGTTTGAGTGAGCTCTTACAGGAGACCAGTGCATAATTTTAAGATCAACAGAAAAATCTTGCAGTGTCTTAAGCCCTGAATCGTCATCCAAGGTATTTAAATGCTGTCATTCAGCGTCCCAGCAGTCAGAGCCAGAAGGTTCGTGCTCCTGTTTAACAGGGAAACTGAGTCATGGAGGTGCTTAGTGACTGGTAAAAGAATTCCCAGTAAGTCAAAACCAGAGCCAGGAATTAAAGGCAGAAACCCAGACTCCCCTCCAAAGTACTCGGAAAACACTGGCTTCTGGCAGGAGCATGACTTCAGCCGTGTCCTCAGTGAGGGCAGACAGCTTCTCATTTTTTGCATACTAGAAAACAGTTTTGCCCAGACAGCGGGTAACGTCTCTCAGCCCACCAGGGTGACATCAGTGGTGGGGCGGCAACTGGGATGCAGAATGTGTCGGTACTGTGTCTAATAACAGCCTGTGCTCGGGGGGGATCCCTGCCAGCATCCCTGCGAGAGACACCACCGCCCGTGTACGCTGCTGTGCGATATTCGTGTCCGGCTCCCCACAGGCTCCGGGCTGCTGTTCATCCCGCAGTTGCTGGCGGAAATCTCTCTCCGGAGGGCTGCCATCCTTCGCTGGAGCCGCACCAAGCAGCTGCTTTCCCCGTCGCAGGCAGGCGGAGCAAAGCAAGCAGTAATGGAATAAACACCTGTGTTGTGCCTACAAGTGACACACACATCCTTTAGGATGTTGCTTCCTGGTGCTGGTGAGAGCCGAGAAACTGAAGAGCCAGTGCTTGGATAGGAGACCAGTGAAGATCACCCACCACCATGGATGCTTTTAAGCCCCTGACATGAAGAAGGCTGTGGAGGAGTGTGTCACTACAGGGTTTCCAGCAAGTAGGGCCACAAGGGTGTCAGAAGTTGGAGCTGAAAATTTTATGTGTTTGTCCAGGTTGTGGCTGGCATCCAGCCTCTATCTATATCTGCCCCCAGCACAGGAATCTGTGCAGACCAAGTGTTTATCTGCTCAGAGGCAGATACCGGTGTATTTTGTCTCTGTGTTTGTTCCAGCGGTGAACATAAGCCTCCTCTCTCAAGCCGTGTTCTGCAAGCAGCTGTTGCAGATGTCCCTGTGCCTGAGCAGCAGCCCGTGTGGGACACGGGGTTGGGGCTTAGCAGCTTCCCTGCCCAAGGACTGAGCTCTTCCCCCACCGCAAAGCACTGCGCTCCCAAAAGTGCCGTCTGCCGGCCTGAAATGGGAAGACCCGAATTGCTGAAGGGCCACAGAAGTTGCTACAAGCACGGCAGAGCTGCAGGGTCAGGACTTAATACGTGTCGGGGTAAGAGCTGCTTTGCCAAAGCACCCTGAGCCTGCAGCACTTCCCTGGTGTGCTGGATCTGCAGGGAAAGTCCAGGCAGGCATGCCAAGGAAATACAGGCACAGGCTTGCAATCTCCAAGCCATGTGCGTTACATACTGTGGGTTATAAATAAACTGCGTCACTGGCAACGTGTTTGTGAGAGAGGCCAGGGAGGATGGTGGTACAAAAAAACTCAGCTCTCTTTCATTCAGGCCATTTGGTGCTTCCAGTTTGGTGCTTGGTCACCAGCGCTGGAGCGATCGGTGGGAAGTGCTGGCTCTGATGCTCTGGCCTCCCTTCTGGATTATACCAGTCCCCAGGAGTCCAGTGCATGGACTGCTCTTGCCCAGGGTAATAGCTCTGTGTCTTATTTCCAGCTTTTGGCTGGGAGGAAGAAGAAAGGTGAAGGTACATACCTGTAGGAGAGCAACCCAGAGTCAGAAATGTGGGACACGCTGCTGATCAGCCTTTTGCAGAGGGCACATCTCTTGGGTGCTCTCATTTCCTCCTGCGTCACCCCTTTGGCCACACTGGCCAAACTGGGAGCTGACACATCCAACCCATGCAGTTCCACCAGCTCTTGTACAGGGAAAACTGCAGCACTGGGAGGGCCCACAGCTCTGCTCTGCCTTTTTGTAGGCTCTTTCCCAAGCCAGGATAATAGGATTAGTGAGACTGCCTGGAAACCTTGGTCAGAAGAAGCACAACCCCTTAGCACAAGTCTTCCTCGCTTTTCTTCCCCAAGCAGGTTAGCTGTAGGTGGCTCCCACCGGATGCAGCACCCGCAGCCGCTGCTTGGCCGCCCGGGACGGGCGGCAGCTCCTGGGCAGCTCACAGGGTAAAACCAATGCCGCTGCAGCAGCAGATCTTGCGATTTGGTGCTACGGACATTATCACTCCATTACTGTGCATTTGTAGGGCTTTTTTTTATACACTAATTAACCGACAGTTTGATTTGATGGTGATATTCTGAGCTCTGTTACAAGCAGGCGATTGTAACTCAACATCCCAGCTGGCCCCGTGGCACAAAGGAGGGATTTGAAAGTGCTGCTCTGTGCGCAGTGCATTTGGCAAGGGCTCCTTCATCCCACCGCTGGATCGAATGGCCTGATAAAGAAATGGAGCTGAGGGGGCTTGTTTCACTCCTTCGAGGAATGGCGTTAGGAGCTGGCGACCCCAAGATCTGGTTCTGATTTGCCATGAGACATCAGACTCCTTACCTGCAAGCTGGGGAAAATGATGCCTCTTTGCAGGGGCCTCGCAGGGCTCAGCTAAGATTAATAAGGGAGGGAGGGGAGACAGAAGAGCTGTGACATTTTATTGTTATTATTAATGATGTAGAGTGAAGCCAGGGCATCTCTGTTAATAATCACTGCCTTTTGAGATTTGGCTGCATTTTTTTTCCCCTCCCCTCCCCTCTACTAATCAGAGCAAAGTTTGACTTTGTAGGAGGAGGGCTCAGAAACCAACATTTCTCAGTGTCTGAAGAAAAAGCGGAGCGTTTCCTGGTGTAATTAGGTCCAGGCTCTCAGGAAATGAAGGCCGTCTAGTTGATAAGTGTTCAGTAATGATTACCAAGCTACAGCTGGGGAAAGCAAGCAAAGTGTTTTCATTTCAGAAGCAGCAAATCCAGCTGAGACTTGTGGTGTGTGTCATGTATGGAGGCAATTGTCCAAGTGGTATGTGGCCTCGCTCGCTGAAGCACGAGCCAAATTCACCCTGGTGTGACTCCACAGGAGATGCTGGAGCTGCACCAAGAGCCTGAGCAGCAGCGGACGGTGTTCGTAACATGCCCCTGGGCTGTGTCCGAGGTGTCATTTTGGAGACTGGTGTTACTCTTCTCTCAAAGCCAGTAATTCCTCTCTCAAATTAGTAACAGTGCTCATCAAAGCTTGGGGAGCTGGACTAGGTTAAGAGTCACATTTGCAAGGGTAGAATTACATCCTCTCCAAATGAAATACATGTTTCTTCAGTAGTGCTGGATAAACTGAAGGTGAAAGTGCACTGAAGGTGGGTTCTTCAGCATGCTTTCATTCTGTGTGTCAACCTCAGCTGCAGCAGTCAGAAGCTCTTAAGAAAGAGGACCTCTCCTCCAGAATTTGGAGGGTCAGATTTTGCTGAGAACGTGCCCGGCAGTTGCTACACTATGAAATCAACACAGTCCATCTCATGTCATCCTGCCCACCAGGAGAGCACCCTTGAGACCTGATGTGCTCTTAGTGTCCTGGGTGAGAGGGTGGGTTGCGGGCCCCCTCCCCTGCCCTGTTTCATCTGTCTTCATCTCAGAAGATGCATTTTGTGGGAAAACCCATCCCTGTTTTACTCAGCTGGGTTTGAGTTTTAGTGTAATGAACGTTGGAAGAACCTGAGGAAGTTTGCAGTGCTGCTGCAATGGCTCTTGCCTTCCAGGCATGTAAACGTGTGTGCAGGTGTATTTTGCAGCAACCCCCACATTTTCTGAAAACTAACATAGCCTAGCAGTGGGTCTTTCTCAGCCACACGTCTACTCCGGTGAAAATAATATACTGATGTCTTAAAATCTCCCAAATCCCTTATTTATTGCAGCTTGTATAAATGTGTTCCAGAAAGGATTACACAGCTCCCTGGAGGATAGGTCCATCAGTGGCTTTTAAGCACAGTGGTCCAGAGGCAAATCCTGATTCAGGAAGCCTGTAAGCTGCTGCTTTCGCTGACGATACTCTGTGTGCGAGGGTCACTGTGTACCTGCCATGTCCTTACGCCCTGCCCACAAGTGTCCACCCACTAAGGTAAGGTTCCTGGGATACATGAACCTTTGGCCTGAACTAGTTTGACAGCCCATACAGGTAGTGTCCCTTGCAAGACCTTTCCTTTGCTTTCCAGACCAACTGAGATTATATTGCGGAACTGCGGATATATTTTTCACTTCCCTGTCTTTCTGTACAAGCATTGCTTCCTTGCAGAAAGTAAATGCAGTGCCTCGATGCTGGCCCGATAGTGGTGAATCTATCAGATCAGCGTAGAAGTTTCTTTTCAAAGATGGCAGTTTTCTCCAAAGTCACCTAAGGCATGAGCTCAGTTTGCTTCCCCTTGGCACCGGTCAGTTCCCCTCATGGTGAACAGAGCCCACGCCTGATTTGTGGATCTTCTTTAGTCTTTGCAAAATGCTTGTTGAATTGGAATGGTGATCTGATGATTTATTTAACCAAGTCTGCAGCGCCCTAATGTCCATCACCGTCACGACGGTTTCCAAGCATTCAGCAGTTGTGAGTTTATGACTCGAGCCCTGGAAAAGGTATTCCAGAAACACTGTGTCTGGAAAAAACATGGTAATTAAAACTGAAGACTGTCAAGGATTTTGTGTGAGGGGACGATGCATAGATATGCTGTGAGTCTGTTTTTTCCTTGGGATTTAAGTTTTGTTTGCTTCTGCCTTTGCTGTCCCATCATGGCTCAGGGCAGAGGGAGATAACAACCTCTTTCTCAGATAGCACAGTCCTGTCTGCAGCCCACCCTCAGGGCTATGCACTCTGCTTTTCAAACAAACGCTCTGGTGTTAATAAAATAAACTGACCATAATCACTGTTAGGGTCAGTCGGTACCTTCTGTAGGAGTTGACCTTTCTGTTGCTCAGGGAAAAGGTAGGGAGAGGCAGTGTTCAGGCGTGGGACAGGGTTTAGATAACAGCCATTTGACAAAACTCTATTTACATCAGAAAAGGGCTGCAAAAAAGGAGTATCATTTCATCACCAGATCAGTGTGGCTTCCTGGCTCCAGGATGGTCTCGAGTAATCCATGTGTCCTCTCAGAATGGCATTTTCTAGGGGCACGCATAGCTGTTTGGATGATGTTGAGTAACAGCAGACAAGCATATGTATTTTCACAGGAAACTTTGGCTGCCGAAGGGCATTCAACAGTTCATCATGTCTGACTCTCTTAAAAGATGCTGAGCCATTGCTAAACCCTGGAAAGGGAGGAAAGTTTCTGCTGTAAGAATTTTTCTGTTTGTCTCAGATTTTTCTGTTGTGTGTTTCTTAAATGTTTTAGTAATTATTTCTGTAGAGATACCAACATGGAGACAGCTTGGTTAGGATGATGTTGTTAACCAGTGCAGCTCGACTAGTTGCAATGTCCAGGGAAGCAGGATGCTAAAGAAAATTCACATCTAAACTGTAAAGCTGCTGCTTTATGGGTCTCAGAGAGCAAAGATACATAAAAGCAGGAAAGACGCAGAATCTGGAAAACAGAGAATATGTGACAGTTCTGCTGATTTTGGGTCCAGCCTCCGACTTACGTAGCTGCATTCTTGCAAACATACCAAAGAAATGCCACTGATCCTTTCCAGGCAGAAGTACTATGTCCAGAAGTTTGCTGGAATAAGCTGCTTTGCCTTATTCTTGTAGGCACATGGATGGCATCAGCCTGTCATGCACAGCCCCCAGGTTATTCACCATCGCTTGTTGATCAATTCAGTCACGAGAGTATTACTCTCATCCCCTCATTGGGAGAGGAGGTTGTGTGTCGCCATTGTTTTTATGAAATCCTTTAGTGATGGGAAGTCTTTTGATAGAGACATGCTGCAGCGCGCTTTGGCCTTCATCCTCCTTAGAATAAACAGTTTGTTTCTGTGCCGATGACTGTGCTGTGGATTATACTTGTGTTGGGACCTTAGACATGATAAGACTGTCTGCAAAAGCGTCCTTTCCCAAGCATCCCCCATTCCATCTCTGTGTCATCACTTCAGTTCTTTCATCACATGTGAGTTTGCTTTGTTTCTGGCCCAAATCAAATGCCTTTGGATTCCTGAGGTTGGAAGACTTTGTGGAAACGTAGAATATTGTTATGTTCCCGTGGCATCTCTGCTGCTGGAGAGGGTGCCCTGTCTGCTTCCTCCTGTGACTCACGCTTACATGATGCACCTCCCAGCCCTTTTAACTGCCTGCCAAGTTTGTTTTGTTCTGTTTTTCCCCTAAAAGCATGCAATCAGTTTTAGCCTTAATCAGATTGAAGCATTCCAGCCTTGACCTTCCTCCCTTCACGGGCAAAGGGCTCCCTCGCTTCTTGCCAGTGGGGTTAGCAAGATTCACCTCTCTTCTCCCAGGTATTTCCGAGACTCTCTGCAGGAGACGACCTGCCTCTCTGTCTATTATCAGTCAATATATCAGATGGAAGCTCATTATTTGTCTAACAGGCTGCGGCCCACGGGACTCTTGCTGGTGGTCTGTGAGGAGGGGATAGTCACGAGCTGCTTGTTTCCAGCTGCTCGATTTCATTAGCTTAAACCGCACAGGCTAATCTTTCACTGATACTTTCCCAGGTGTGCAACAACTGGGGCTGCCATAGAGCTGCTATAACAACAGGAGGAAAGGCATGTATGAGAAAACCTCCGCTCTGGAAAGCCTGGCTGGCTTTATACCCCCCACCTTTTAGTACCTAGCACTGCTTGTTGCCATTAGTCTGGAAGTGTATTGCTTCTCCCATGCTGCTCATTTTCAAGGGCCATTGGCTCATTTCTAATTACCTGACGGAGGAAAACTCTGGGGTGTAGGAGCCTCGTGGGTAACGATCTGCACAGATTCCTGAGGGCTGAATACATCCCACCTCTTCCAAGGAAAATTATAAGGGAAGCTCTTACTTAGCCTTCAAATTATGCTAGCATCCTTAAAAATAGAGAAGGGGCCCATTTCTAGCCAGACATTGCTTTCGGAGGAGCTGCTCAGGGCCCTCCCGTGGTCCAGGGTGCAGGATGTTTTGCACCACTGACTGCGGCATGGCCATCGTGTGTTGGCAGCGTGGTTGTGTGTTTGCAGCTGGAGCGAGGGGGACAACTGACCAGCTCTCCGCTGATAGAAGGGACTTTTTTTTTGTACAGAATAGTGTGCTGAAATCCGTGTACTGCCAGCTCCTGTCTGTGATCTTGGCTGTTGTGTACTGGCATGGAGGGAAGAATCTCATCTACAAGGAGTTCCTTGCCCAAGCTTTCAAAACCCAGTTCTAGAGGTTTTGGTTTTCTGCCAGGAGAACCCATACTGCGTATTCTAGGAATTTTTCCTTGTTGAAAATGCTGTTTCACACACAACTTAGCTGTCATCAGAGTATGTTAGACAGAGCTGAGTGTTTACACAGGACAAAATCTGGCTCGGAGTGTTTTTCACAATCAGTCAGATCGAAGGTTCAGTAAACACAAACACATTTCCCACTGCTTGCTCCGTGGATGAATCCTGTGATGCCTCAGTGTGTTTGAGATTTATGTGGGAAGGGTCCTTCCTGCTGGGAAGTGGTTTTGCAAGTCACTTGCTGTGAGTAATGTCCTGCTCCTTGTGCAGTATTTGCTACACCACGTGTGCACTGAAGCATATAATGCACAGCCAGAAACGTGTGAAAATCTTCAACCTTACCTGCCTGGGAACAGTTTAAGAGGAGCCTGTCAGAGAGGGAAGGAAGGAAGTGTCTCAGTCTTATTTGCTTTCTCAATGCAAAATGGCCTTTTCAGGCAGGGGGGTGCAGTCAGTCTGCTCAGCACATACATGTGTACACTTGCATAAAATACTGCCAGCATGGCCCAAGTGAGAGATTCATTAGGAAATCTGATTTCTCTCTTGGTTAATTGAAAGAATTTGTTCCATGAAGAATATTGAAGTGGTTTGTTCAGTTTAGTTTTAAATCTCCAAGTATCTGCCACTTTCTGGAGACTAATTCAACCTCTAGTCAGTTCTTTTGACCGTCTACCTACCAATCCGCATATGTTTGTGTACTGAAAAATTGCTTGTTGGAATAACAAAAAACCCCAAGTCCTTCCGAAGTTTCCTTTCTCATGAGAAATTTTCCCTGTGCCAATTCTCTAAATTTCTTCTGGTTTGGATTTGGGTCTACCAGAGTGACTGGTGAGCAGCAGCACACAGCAAGGTGCGCTGGGGTGGTCTGAGAGGAACCGTCCGAAGCACATTGGAGGTTGTCTGCATTCTGAAAATGGAGAAGACCTCTGAAAAGATGCATGTGGAGCCTCCAGGAAGGCATCACTACTGCCCCCCATCACAGTAGTAGCAAGGAGGGGGGACCAACCCTATTTATCTTGAGTTGGAAGACAAGGAACTGGTAAACTCTTTGGAGAGCAGGGGATGGTGTGTTAATGAGCTCAAAGGCTGCTTCACATCTTCATCACTTGGTACCTATGCGCTAAGGCCCTTTTCTGCTCTATGCTTACCTTGCTCTCTGTTTTTAGTGTTTCTGAGTAGTCAGTGGGTGCCGTTGTGGGTTGCAGACAGCTCAAGCATCTTTCTGTGAATGTGCAAGCTCATCAGCAGAGGGAAAATTTCCTGATTAACTTCTCCGTAGAATTTCTTCCTTCTCTATTTGCAATAATAAAATAGTTCAGACGAGGTCACATGCTATTTATAGCCATCTCACTGCTACTTGCTTCTACTCGCCCAGGCAGTAAGCTCTGCATAGACACAATGAGATTAATCCTTCATGACACTGAACCTTTTATTTCCCTTGTTATCTGTGCTTACCGACTCCAGAGCCTCCCTCCTCTGCAGAGCCCAGTGCACTAAGCCCTTGATACAACACAGCAGCAGCGGAGCTATGGAAAAGTTTAAAAAACCAGTATCTGTTCAGCAAACCAGGAGCTGTCTGAAGGTTTGAGACTTTGGTTTCTAGGTCAGCGGAATGGTTTGAAATTTTTTCTCATAAGCTCCATGCCAGGCTCATGTACTCAGCAATTAACAGAGGTTATGTGCAGGTAGGTCCAGTCTTGGCATGGCAAGAAATGCTGGGGTTTTGAGGGATCTGACACATTTTCCAGTCTATAAGCCTTACTTCTCTTCCCCTCCCAAAAAAGAAGTTTGGATTCAAACTATGTCTTACCTACCGAAGATAGCTCAATATAGAAATAGGTTGGATTACGACAGTCACACAGAATGCATGACAGTTGCCAATATCTGATCATGTGTTCAATGAAATGGGAACTCATCGTCAATAATAGTCTGAGGTCTTGGTTATATCATGCCTTGTGACCCCTTGTCTCAGGCAGTCAGAATCAATATTGCTTTGGCTACGTTCTCTCTAAAATCCTCTGACCTTTGCACCTCTTTTGTCTTTGTTTTTGCTGTGGAAACGGCAGGGTGAGCTGAGAGCACCTGAGCGCCTATAGATATTCTGGCTACAGCTGCTTCCCCCCATAAACAGCACTATGTCAGTGTTCAACGTAGGCAAAGCGGTGGTGGTACAGCGCACCGTGCCCCCGGCTGCGAGAGCAGACTGTAAAGCTGTGCAATGCTCCTCTCCTAGACGTGGCACGACGCCTATTCCACTTTGTGATCTCCACTGCCAAGCACCAGAGAGCAAACTTTAAGGACTGCAAGTTTAGGGTCATTGTAGCTAAAACCACGGTGCTGCTGTGTGGCGTAGCCCCTAGGGAAGGGGCTAGGGGTTTATGCAAGCTTGCTGAGCATCTTCGCATGAGAGAGGCTTTGCTCAGAATTCATTCATCTGCAAATAGTGAAGGCGAGTGTGAATTCAGAGCACGTGCCTGCATGTGGAGCTGAGCCAGTCCGAGCTGTTTTCGGGTGGGCATTAGCGATGAGGTGAATCCTCTGTTTTTCTCTTTGAGGGACACAGCAGCCGAAGTGATGGTAAAATCAAATAGCAAGTTAGACATATTCCAGCGAGACAGTTGATTTCCTAACCATGGCAGGTTGGTGACAGTGGCCTTACAGGTACAAATTAGATTGTTCGACATGGAGTTTATTGGCTGATGCATAGTTTGACAGGTACAAGAATGATGACAAACTGTTAAGGGACTGTTAACATTATATTACATGTTTCATCATGCAGCCCATGAAAGCTCCATAAAGGATTTTCTCAACTGTTATCAATGAGAAATGGCATTGATTGTGTAGTGATGCTCAAGATTTTCACTCGAGGTCCTTTCTCCAGCCTGTGTTTGGTCCTGTCTAACGCTCCAGTTAAAACAGCCTTCCTAATCCAAGCCACTGCTGCAGGTTGGAAGTCGCAGTCCCATTGAAGTCCAGGCCAGCACCGTCCCAGATGGGAATGAAACTGAGCATTTGCAATTTGCTGAAATTCTTGAATCTGCGGTTTTGCTGCTTAAAATGATTTTCATGTTTTTCTGTGAAATGAAACACTCCTAACATTTGAATGAGGGAAAAAAAATATTTTTCAGCATCAAAACCCAGAAGCACTTAAATGTTGTGTTTTCCCCTTCTTGCTCTAGCCGTTGGCATGGTAAGATCAAAATGGACAGGGTGTTCCCGGGGCGCTCTCAGTGCTGGTGTTGTGATTTTGTGTGTCTTCTCTGGCTGAAATACACAGGGTTTGGTGCAAAGCTGCAGGGATAGTCCAGCGATCTCATTCCAGTGGGGTGAACAAGGAGACCTTAGAGCACATACTGAGGTTGTGATTCTACAGTTGTAATTTTTTCCTTGCTGATTTTCATTCAGTGACGGTTGTACAAAGATCAAAATCCCCTTGTTACATGCTTGCATATACTTATGGTCCCCAAGTTGCTTGCCATAAGTAAACACAATTATTACCCTGTGGGAGAAATGCTATTATGTTTATTGTTATTCGTTTAAACCAATGGAAAATCAGGCACAAAGAAAGCGAAATGTTTTTTTCCAATGGCTGCACAGTGAGATTGCGACAGGGCCAGGAACCGAGCCCAGGTGTCCTGAGTCCCAGCCCAGACCTTTAAACACCAAAATATCTTGCTCCTTGTGAATTCAGAGTGTTTTGGCAAAAGTTTCCCCAGAGTGTTTCATAATTAATGTCAGTGCTAGTCTCTGAACGTGTCTTACCAGTTAGGAATTTGCTTTTATATACACGCATCCACTTAATAACTCCCCAAAACTTAGCAGCTGTTGGCTTCTTTGTGTTACTTGAATGTTTCTAAGGCAAATAGGGGACATGATAAATTGAAAAGTGTTGAGTTGAAATGTTCTGCTTTGAGTCCACTTAGCAAAATCCAAAGGTCATCTCTGCTGTGAAGAGCCAGCAGTACTAGACACAGTATGAGCCTTGTTTCAAGGGTGGGAAAGGGATTTTCTGTTGTGTCTAGAAATCAGACTCTTCCTATCTCAGAAGGAGTGGACCCCAGGAAGAGCTAAGCCCATCCTAGGATCTGTGACAGTTTTTGATAGCTTTCTGAAGAGGAGCTAGAACCAAAGGAAAAAAGAACATCATACAACAGACTCTTTCAGCTTGTGTCTCGAGGGACCAGTTCTCTGGCTGAGATGCATTTGGTCCCTTTTAAGTCTGCACAGGCAGGATGCTGTCTATGAATAGAAATCTGTGGTGTGGTGTGGAAGAATGCAATTCTCCTGAGCAGCTCAAATAGTGGCTTAATAGCAGTCCTCTGGATCAGGTCAGCAGCTCATGTGTCTCCAACAAACCTCTTGCCCCATCTCGACCTCTCTAATTACTGGCTGCAGTGGCAGTCCCACCTACACTCAGCACGACCTGAAAATTCCCATCGTGAGATGCTCTGGTCGGTCCTTTATCCTGTATCAGATGCTGCCCAGCTGCGATGAGCTTTTCCAGGATGGGATTATGTTGAGACGAGCTTTTTCAGTATGGGCTGTACGTTTCTGAATAGGAATGTCTCTTTTTAAAAAAAAAATTACTGCTACACTGAAGGGGTTTGGGGTTTTTTTTGTGCTGTCCTGGATAAAAAATTTCTTACGGTCATTTTGCTCTCCTGCTGGGAAGCCAAGGGGTTATGCTGGAGAGTGGTGTCCTTAGGAAAACTCCAAGTGAAGGACTGGAATAGATCTTGTTTTTGCAGTAAAAGCTGGCTTCCCTGCATATGTTGTCAGCACAGAGCTAATCTTGAAAAACTTCTGAGGTTTGCACAAGGCAATTTTTTTGCTTTTCTGTGGGCATTGCAGCACAGGGTGCTTCGGTGTTCAAAGGGCAGATCTGGGGGGCGGGCTGAGATGCCATCTGATCAGAGCTTTCATCTTCCTTTCGGAGGTATTCACGCATCCTTCTTTGGCCAGCTCTGCCCTGGCCTTTCTGGGAACCGGACAAGCAATTTTGGCTGTGCTGGAGCAGCAGAGCAGCAGATGGGGTTTAGGAGATTTCCCACCTGGCGTGGGTCTCACCCCACAGCGATGGCTGGGTTTTTCCTCCAAAAGGTCTTCGAGTATCCAGGCACCTGCTTTCAAAACCCCTCTGTGCCCCAACGAGCAATGTGAGAGTGTGTCCGGAACAGCTGGTCTGATATAAAAGTGCCAATTTCACAAATCCCCTGGTAGATTTGGGTGTCTGCTCCCATTCAGTGTCTCCCTATCAGAATCACCCAGGCATCCCTGACAAGCTCAGACAGTGATTTCCAAGAGCTGTGACGTCTCCAGTTGCCACCAGTTTGACTCACGGTAGCCCCCCTGTTTGCTCTGCAGACTGTGTTTGCACTCGTCCTGACCTAAACAGCCCAGATGAAAGCGCTGCGTGCTTCTCTGGGGGATTTGCTGCATGCCAGGAGGCTTGGTGCATGTCCTGTTGTGCTCTACATCTTCCCCGTCCTGTTGTGCTCCACATCTTTCCCACTTCCCTCGCCTTTAAGCCGGGCTCCCAATCACCATCATCTATGTATCTATCTCCCTTTTTTTAATGCAAAAATTGTTTTCAGCAGCTTGCTGCACTTTCTAATTCCACCTTGTTTTGAGGAAAAGCCAAAGGAAACCTGTTACAGTAATTTTTTAACATTTGCCACTGGGAAATTATGTTTGAGAGTGGAAATTCAAAGGGCACCGGCTGCTTCCTTGGCAGCCAAAACATGCTCCCTCTGCGCCATTAGGGAACGTTACCTCGCAAAAATAATGCATGTCTTCACCCTGTATTTTCCTGAGTATTGCCAAGCTTTACGTGCAGTAGGAAAGGAGGCATCATTCTGCCAGTTAAACAACTGGAGTATTTTATTAACGCTGGCAGACAGCTCCACTTTCCAAATAGGAACAGATTTGCCGAGTGATTTGGTGTGGGCTCGGTGCTTCTAGGGGGACTCTCCTTGTCCAGCTGAATCGAAGCTGTTGCTCTTGCCCCACTCCAGCTATTCCTGCTCAGAGCAGCATTTGGCATAAAAAAGGACTTTGTGCCATGCTGTTGCTGCAACCGAGTGGCCTGAGCAAATCCTTCGCATTTTTTCCCTTAGTATTTCACCACAAAGCTTTCACAAGCCACGCATGCAAAATTGCCATAGGATATACATATGCAGGGGCATCCCTCAAGAAGGCCCTATGATTTCACCCAGATGTCAATCACACTTGGTTCAACAGGAGTTCATGTGTTATTGGATGTGTATTTTAATTTTAAAGATGGTTGCAAACACTTGTGCAGAGGTAACAAGCAACCTGCTGAGGAGGTGGCTGCTCAGACAATTGACAGTTCAGCCACATCTCTGAAGATAATCATATGTCAGAGATGAAACTAGTTATTATATGCCTGGCTGGTGATGAGTGTTTGTATGACCTCTCTAAGCCCTTGAGAAATGCAGGGTACTAGGCAATTCACAGGGGCTCACTGAAAGAGGTTTTGGGTGTTTCTCATGGCTTGGCTGAAAGGCAAGCTATAGTTGATTAAGTGCATGCAAGTATTAATCCAGTGTTAAGGAGCCCCAAGGAAGCTGCCGTTGTCTCCCGGGGATGAGCAGGGTCTTGAGGGCAGCCATGGCCTCGCCTCACCTCACATGGCCTCTCTGCCCTGCCCCAGGCCTAGGATAACAGGGTGTGAAGCTCACGCTTCTTCGCAGGTCTCTTTTTCAGTTCTTGTCATTTTGCTGGTCGGGTTGTCCGGTGGGTAAGTGTGCAGGTTTCTTCAGGCGCGCTGCCATACCATGACGCGGTGTGGCGTAGACATGCTTGAGCTCGCTGGCTCCGGTGCCGCAGGAGGAGCCTAGCAGCAGTGGCACGGGGCTCAGTGTGGGTTTCCCTATCAAGGAGGACACTTGGACACAGCCTTGCCAAGGCTAACATTAACCTGGTCCTGGCTAACAAGACTGGGTGAGCCTGCTCAGCCTGCACATGTATCCCAGGGGCCTGACTCTGCACCTTGCTGGTACTCAGTGCTGTTGGCTTTCTTTCAGGAGCCAGTGCATTAGCCATGGAAGTGACCTCTCTCCTGCTAGGTCATGCAGATGTTTCACCTGAACATCTGTCCTGCTCCCTGCGCTCCTGGCAGCTGCTGTGGGTGTGTTTAGCACTAGTATTTCTGTTTGTTTAGGAGGCTTTCTTCAGGGCAAAACTAATGTCTGGTCTCGGTTCTGAATCTCTAAATCCAAAGTAACGATATACCAAGATAAACTCCTCTTTATATCTCTGCCACTATCAGCAGAGTCTGGCCTTTTCCAACTATACAGAGCTGAGCTGCTTAAATGGTCCCAAGTCCCCATTTACAAGCAGAGATGTCCCCTTATGTCCCCTTAGCCTGGACATATCTCAGCCTCCGAGAGAGAGCAGTCTCAGCAGCTGCTTTCCCCTCCTCTCTCTGTCTCATATCTCATGAGAGCATCTCTTCACCCAGGACTGTGCAGGGGGTTGGAGTTCAAAGGCTGTGCAGCTGGAAAAGAGGCTGGACCCCATCACTAATAGACCATGTTGCAGACAGATAAGCAACCTGTCTGGCTCTCGGGAACTCCAGATCTTCTGATTTCCCTTGCACTGGCTTTCCTCTCATTTCAGCTGTTTTCCTTAGCCTCTGTGTTCAGGTTTTCCTTGTTTATCCTGTCACTGCCCAGCCCGGTGGTGTCAAAAAGTTATCAGAGATATAGGTGTCAGGGGTTGCAGCATAAACTGCTGTGTTCATTGTCCTACATCACCAACTCAGCTGGTCTTTCTTATCTTGTTACAGCTGAACAAGCTGGAGGAGGCAGCAAATGCAGCTCACACCTTCTTCATGGCAAACCCTGAGCACATGGAGATACAGCAGGACATCGAGAACTACAAGACCACGGCAGGGAAGGTCAGCTTGATTGACCGGGAGGCCAAGCAGCACATGGTGAGTCTGAGCTAAAGAGGTGCCTGGGTTAAGTGTCAGGCAGTCTGGAGAGAAGAGATGTAGGAGGCCAACAGAGCATCATCTATGAATGCGGAGATTCTTGCCGAGGTCCGTATTACAATACAGCAAAACAAACTCTCCCTTTCAGCACTCTCCTTTAAGGCAAGCCAGCTCCTGCTTTTTCAAGGCACTCTCTGCTCTTTGTTTGATGGCTACATCCCCAGCACGGTTCCTCTCTTCAGGGAAGTCTGGGGAAATCCATGGCTATGAACACACACCAGCAGGCAGCTTTGATGGATGCCTCCATGGGCACTGATGGACAGATCTTGGCTCGTGTGTTTCTTGAGCTGGGTTCTCCCACCTGGGCAGGGTACATGCACATAAGTAACTGTGCTGGTGAGGGTGCAGGGTGGCAGGCAGAAGAGTGACAGCTCTTTCCACCTCCCCAAAGCGAAAGGCCAACACAAATGCCAGGGCCACCCCCAACTTTCTGATTCCACAAGACACAAGGAAGGAGAAGTGGCCATTTAGTATAATTGATGGAGGTTCTAAAACAGATCTGCCTGGCTCAAGTACAGTCTTTTCCCTTGGCGTTCAGCATTGTTGGGTAGGAGAGCTAAAATAGAGGAAAGGAGTGGTTTTTCACATAATGCGTAATCCAGCAGTGGCACTGAGGATGCCCAAAGTACGGAAATGTTCAGAAGAGCATTTAGGCAGGTGTATGAGGTTCCACTGGTCTAAAAATCCATTGAAGGCTTAAACGTGGTTTGGTACAACCGCTTACGTCTGGTAGGTACCAGGGGAGATCGTTCTGCCCCTGCCTGCAGTTGGCAAGAGCAGGATGCTGTGGTCCAAGCAGCATAGCCCACTCACGGTCTTGTCTTCTGCCTACCTACTCTGCAGGAGGACTACAGTGCCGGGGTAAGGCACTATGACAAGGAGGAGTACGAGCTTGCCATTGACTTCTTGGAGCGCGCGCTGAAAGGGTATTACTCCGAGGATGAAGATTGCCAGATCATGTGCGAGGGACCACAGAGATTTGAGGAGCACGAGTACCTGGAATATAAGGCTGGCCTCTACGAAGCTATTGCAGGTGAGATCTTTTGGTGTCTTTAGCGTTCTCACCCTTGGCCCTGCAATGTTTTTAATTATTGAGTTTGGGCCTTTGGCTGGATTTGGTGAAGTGTCTTCCCTTCCATCACTGCTGCTAGAGAGTAATGCTGCAGGAGGCACTTGTAAGGCCAGAACACAGAGGACAGGGAACTAGAACATCTCATTTTGGTCCTGAATAGAAGCTGGACTGGAAGAATTGCATTTCCAGATGTGCGGCGCATTTGCAGCTTTCTGTAAGAGCTGGAAGTATAGGTGCTTTGACATAAACTGCCTCGGTTTCTCCCTGTACACAGTCTCACATACCTCACTGGAATCTAGACATTGCTGGCCCCTGTTTATATTTTCTCTGTTTTTTCAGTGCATATGAAGAGAACAGCAGAGTCCTCTTGGCCATGCTCCAGATGGCCAGGAAAGTTGCCAAAAAGGCTCAGAATATAGATTTCCTTACCATCCAAAGGGATGGATTTGTCATTAGCAGAAGCCCACCTAATTATTATCTTCACTGAAATCTCTGGAGAGAATTGAACATTGCTATGTAATCTTCTGATTTACATGTGTGGCTCTGAGCCAGAGGGGATTAAAATGGTTTATTCTCAGTAGAAATGAGATTACATGTAATTAGTTGTAAAGAAAAGAAGTGCAATAAATTAAGGTTTGTTTGGTGACAGAAATCTTACTTATCTGCTCATGGTCTTGGAGTTGCATCAGGCTCTGGAATTTTGCTTCTTATGTGGAAAATACTTCACTCAGATGCAGATTGTTTTTTATTTTTGCATAGTTCTGTTTGTGTCAAGACAGGAAATCTAATTGAAACGACCAAGATGAGAAACCACCAACATACTGGATGGGAAGCTGCCTTTGTCAGGTTTATTTACCCATGCGAAAAATATAAGGAGTGTTGTAAGGGCTGACTTGGTACCAGTATAATTAACTGTCAGCTGATCATGCCTGCTTTTAAAGCCATGACCAGGACACCAAGGACCATATCAAATCCTCCAAGAGAGCAGCCTTCAGTGGCAAAGGACACCCACCTTCCTTCTTAGGAAGGAAGCTGCTGCTCATCGAACAGGTTTTAGCCTCTGTTAAATTGTTTCGGTGCTGTGCAAGTCGAGTGCAGCCCCAGCGGGCAGAGAAGGTGTTTCTGTGCTGGACCGCGCGGAGCACAGATGTGGTCATGGAGTGGTGCTCCTCAGCCCAGCATGTCACCCGGGAGTGAGAACAAGCCAAGAGAACATGGTCTCTGCAAGTGTGGTGACTTGGCTTGGCCAGATATGCCTGGGAATAACAATTCCAAAACCCAGGGCTGTTCAGGCACCCAAAGAAACAGGGAAGTGAGGGCACGTGGAGGGAAATAAGCTATGTAGTGCAACTGCTTTCCTATACGGAACCGAGTGGTTCATTATGGGACAGCATAATCCAGTGTTTACCCCTGGACCAAGGGCGCTCAGCCCCAGATGTTTCAGCAGGGAGTGGGAACACTAATACACAAAGAAAAAAGAGTTTAAGTTTCTTCAAAATTCTTTTCTCTTTTCAGTCCCAGGCTGGTTTGCTGTGCTGCTGCATGGGGTGGAAATGCTCTCACCTCTCCACCCCAGGGACGGATGCATTTCAGTGAATTGATTCCAGTCTATATAGCCTGTTTCTAGGGCACCTTGACAGTACAAGAAAAAGCAGTGCTTCTCAGTGATGGATTATTCCAGGTCTAGGATGCTTAAATATGTTTAAATTACAACAAAATTATTTATGTCCTTTTCCTTCTTGCTTTCCTTAATGTAATACCCTGGACGTGTATGGTAAATCAGATAATGACTCAGACTACCTGCCCAGAGCAAATGGGGACTGTTTTGAGTTTCCACTTGATTTCATCGCAAATTCCTCAGCCTGTTTTTTTGGCAGCTCTGAGAAATGCTTTGGTAGCTGAGCACATGTTTTTTTTCAAGCCTGTGTTTGTTTCTTAAGGTTTTTAATGGTGTACAGAGACAGAGTAAGCAAAGTAGATTTTTAAGTACATTGCAGCAAAGGTTCCAAACTGGAATCAGATGTCAGCGTTGGCTTAGAAATTGTACAGCTGATACAACGCCTATATTGTGGACTCCCACCAATTAAGAAACCTTGCTAATGGCAGATATTTACCACATGCTTGCGTTTCCCTGGGAGACATCTCATCTTTGAGAAGCAGCAAACATGGGGATTTTTCTGCCAGTATTTGCACCTCGGACCTTTCAGACTCAAAGCGCAGGTGCCTTGCTCGGCTGTGCTTGAGAAGCTGCACCGACCCCTCTTATCTAAACGTCCCCGTGCCCTCCGGAGCTTTCTTGCTGCAGAAAGGAGAGGATTAAAGATGAGCTGAAGGAAGGGTGTGTGGAGATGGCTTTCGTGTGGCAGCACATATGGCCATCCTGTCTTCACGTCTCCGCTTGCTTTGTGGGTGTCCTCGCCTTTGGCTTGGCTCTTGGGGTTGAAGAGCTACTTGAAGAGCTACCTGCCACCTGCACATCCCTGCGCCTGTCCGGCTTTCCTGGGCAGAACCAGCAGCTCCCGGCATACAAAAGAGATGCTCAAGCTCCCTCTACAGTTGACAGAAGGAGAAAGGCGTTTCTCCAGGGGGGCAAAAATGTGACTGCAACTCTCCCTTGCCTTTGGGCAGCAGCCTGAGCTCTTTGTCTAGGTGTGCAGTTGCCTGCAGGACCAGAGCAGCATGAGTTGCATGTCCTTCAGCTGGGGACATTTACTCTCTGTCTGTCCTGGTCTCAGCACCATCACCATCCTTCTCAGTTCAGACTGTCTTCTCCTTCTTTTCTTGGCAGATCACTACATGCAAGTCCTGGCCTGCAAACACGACTGTGTCCGAGAACTCGCCACGCGTTCGGGCCGTATCTCACCCATCGAAAATTTCCTTCCCCTCCATTACGACTACTTGCAGTTTGCCTATTACAGAGGTAAAAGCTGTCTTTCTGTTCCTCATAGCGCTTGCTGAGTTTTGTTGCATTTTGTACAAGTTTGAATTGCTTCATGTGGAAATCAGGATATTTCCCCATGATGTCTGTGCCACAGTGATGCAGTGGCGTGGTCTGAAAGAGTCAGGAAGCAAAGGACATTAGAAACTGGCTCTTTGAAAGTCCTTTTTCTTTCAGGTTGACTGAAATGCACAGTTAAGTATTTTTGTAAAAGTGTTTTCAATCGTTAGTCAGGTTTTAAAAGCCCAACCTTTAGCTTAAACATCATTATTCTTTAAATAAATAATGCTTTTTTAGGGTCCTTTCATTTGCCTTTGATATTAGAGTTCTGGGGATTTATATGTTTCACATTTTCTGAACCAATTGATACATTTTCTAAGTTGATATATAACAGATATACAAGTTAGCCCAAGCTTACCCCAAGATGCCAATTTTTGCTAATTACCAAATATTTTAAGATTCACAGTAAAGTTGCAGGAGTCGGCAACATTGCAGAATATCAGGAGTTGGCAGTGCTATAAAATATTGCCAGTTGTATGGTCCTGTATGGCATTTTCTTATGCTCTGTTACATAAAAGAAAATTGAGGCAGAATTCTGCTATCTCAGGCTTGTGCTAAGAGCTCTTTCCTGAAAAGGGCAGAATGTGGGAGGCTCAAAATTGCTACTCAAACCTAAAGCTTCTTCATTCATCAGTACAATGGGAAGAAAGCTGGAGGAGTCAGCAGCATTTCGTGTGTGGTGTACAGGCTTTTTTATTCCTCTGCCCAATTAGAAGTTTAATGTGGTGGGTAAAAACCTCTGGAGCCTTGAGAGATGCTGCACGTGAGAGAGGCAGTTTGCTGCCAGACAGCATGCACATCCTGCTCATCCAGTTGGATCCAATTTGGATACCATCCCGAACCTGTGCATGACCACAGAGAAGTGGTGTCTCTGTGCCTCAGTTTCCCTGCTGGTGAAATGGAGCCGTTAAGACAAAGTTGCATCAAATGAGCCTTGTAAAGTGTTGGGCTCATCCTTCAGCTGACGGAGAGCTCAGGCTGTGCCCTCCCTCTCTGCAGGCTCCCCTCCTCAGCTCTGCCCCACCGTGCTCTGCGTGAGCCCCCGGCACCGCCGGCAGGGCTGTACCCCCCTCTGCCCCCTCTGACAACTGTTGTGTTGCCTCCCAGTCGGTGACTACGTAAAAGCCCTGGAGTGTGCCAGGTCCTACCTCCTCTTCCACCCAGATGATGAAGATGTCTTGGAGAACGCAGGTTATTACGAGGGCCTCTTGGAAGGTACAATGGATCCAGACACCGTCAAACCCAGAAAGGTGAGAGTGATTGTCACCTAAGAGCCCTTGGTGGGAGGCTTTAACAAAAGCATCAGCTGGAAATAAAAGCAACTTGGCAGCTTCCCCATAGTGGGACCACTTTGAAAACAGATACTAGATGCTAGACTAACTGGCGATGCTAATTGTCAGGGTGCAAATGCAGAGTCACTGGTGTGGGGGAGAAACTGGAGGGCAGGATCTTCTTTAAATGGGGACTTCAGCTTAGGAAAGCCCAGGCAAGGACAGGGAGGGTGATGACTGAGTGCCTCAACAATGTAAACCCTTCCCTTGTTCAGTGCTCCAGAGGAGATGTGGAGGAGGAATGCAATGAAGCACAGAGCAGAGGGCAACCTCCGTTAAGAGAAGGCTGAGAAATATTTTCCCAACGGGAGGTTGGGATGTCAGTGTTACTCTCAAGTCACTGAGCTTGGAGTTCAGCGCTCAGCCTGTTCTGCGGGGAGTAGCTTTGCTATCACAGGGTTAGCTGGGGTCAAACAACCAAACAGTATGTGTTCAGCCACCCAGCGGGACAGGCTTCCTCTCGGGTCCAGGCAGCCTTTATCTGTGGCCCTGGGGCTGCCTTTCTCATGATGCAGAAGAGGAGAAGTTCCTCCCATCCCATCACAGCCCTGCTGAGGCTCAATCCCCTTGTGCCATAAGCAGAGCAGGGACAGGAATTGGATTTTCCATTCCCTTGGGAATTCCTTGATTTCCAGGAAAATCAAGGTGAATTTGGTGAAATGCTAAAAAAGTAAACAAGAACAATCATCGTTTCTCCTCACAAAGTGAATCTAGGAAAAAACCTGAAGCTGACAAAAACATTTCAGTGTTTCCAGTGAAATTTTCTGTAAAAATTTTTTTTGCTTTGCAAAATAATTTTCTAGGAGAAAACCCAGTGTTTTGTTTACATATTTTTCATTTAAAAAAACAAAAAACCCCTTTGATGGATGATTTCCAGCTGGCTGTGCTTTGTGGTCCCCACCCCAGTGCCTGAGTGCGTCCCAGGCTGCGATGCTGCAGCCCACCCACCGCCGGGCTGTGGGCTCTGCACTGCGGATGGGGAATGGAGGCACAGCCCAGCCAGGGTCCCTGCTCCACTAGCCTGAACCCACCTCCCGCTCTGCAGCCGGGGTTTCTCCGGTCAGCCTCTTGCTCAGATATTTAGAGGCTTTCCAAGGTGCCCAGCACTCTCTGCCCAGCTATGCACATGTATTTTGGGGATTCAGGCTTCCCGAATGAGTTGCTGAACACCCCCACTTCTGTAATGTAGTGAGTGGCTCAGCCCTGTGTCCAGGGTTGCTCTAAGGCATGACCCAAGCATCCCTCGCCCCATAGGCGTCTACGGTGTTGTGTGAAAAGCAAACCCCTGCTGAAGCAGATGTGCATTGACTGTGTCTTGTGAAAATTACACGTGCAGCTACTCTCCTTCTCTTCTTTTCAGGAAGCAAAAACACTGCTGCGGCGCCATAAGCTGGAGTCTCACCTCTTGCAGGTGGCTGCAGCCGGCCTCGGATACACCTACACGGAGCCGGTAATGCCTGGGTCTGCTATGGCAAGGACCTTTAGGAGTCCACAGCTATAGGAACAGCTTCCCTGTGCCTCTCTCTCCTGTAAAGCGAGTCCCATGTAGGTGACTCAGGAGCTGGGTCTTGGCCTGGTTTGTTCCCTATGGGGAAAGGGTGATGCAAAGCAAGGGAGGCAGCCGTTCCCGGGGTGAAGGAGAAGCAGACACAGCCTAGTCCAGCTCTCCTGCCATGGTGTCTGGCTGTGTCTCAGCCACTGCCATGGTGATGGGGTGGGACAGGGAAGGCTGGGCAAACTGGCCTCTTTCTGTACTCATCGTACGATGCCAGTATGGGGTTGGGGTAAATTTTCCGTTTGGTCACCCCAGGCAATTGCCTGAAGTTGTGTGGGATGGATCCGTACCAGAGAGGCTGGCCGATGTCCCTGTGGACATGTTGGAGCATTAAATTAAGAAGCACGACCTCTCTCTTGTCCTGCAGAACTACTGGAACAGGTACGGCCCCCGCCAGGATGAGCACAGGTGAGCCACTGCCGCCCCGCCTGCGCCTGCAGCTTTGCCAGTCCTCGCAGCAGGGTGAAAGGGATGAGCCCGTGATGGAGTACCAGCCTGCCACTCGGGGGGTGCTGCCCACCCACCCCAGCACACCATCATGGTTGAATGAGGGCCCTTTGCCTTTTACTGTTACAAACATTCCCACAAGCACCTTATTTTAGCTGAGTGCCTCAAAAACAGCGATTGTCTAGAGAGAACTTGGTTGATGAGGCAAGTGGTGCTATCTAGGTTTGTTGGTGTCTGTGCTCTGCTGGTGGAAAACGTTGTTCCCATTGCCAGAAGAACATGGTTTTCCATGGGACAGGGTGAGGGCTTCTACTTGCGCAGTTGTGGCATTTGTACAAAATACCAATTTGCCTCTTTTTTTTAACGTATTGGTTTCCGAGGGTTCAAAATAGCACAATTCCCAGAACTGGAGACCTGTGGCCAAAGTCATGATGTTCCCCTTCTCTCTTGCTCCTCAGTGTCCCATCAAGTATTAGCAGTGAACTAGAAGATGGGCCCCGGCTGTCCGTGGCAAAGAAACCCATGCCAAAACCAGATCGAGAGTTGAAAGAGGGTAAGTCTGATGAAGATGTTTCAACAAAATCAGAAGGTTTCTTCTATTGCTAGAGACTGCAGACTGCAAAGGCTGGCAGCTGAGCAATGAAGGCCAATCCTACTTGGGGGGGACTGAAGTTTTGTTTAAGAGACAGAGAAGTCTTTCATGCTGCCACAGCATTTCTAGGTCTGTGGATCCCACCAGCACTGCTCTGCCTTGGACCTGCTTTTCCCACCTGCTGAGCTGCTCAGAGACCTGAGATGCAGAGCTGGGAGGCTGGGTCCTCCTCACCGTGGGGAAGGCGGCACCAGCAAACAGTAGTCTTTCCCCTAGGTGCTTTTAAGATTAAAATGTTCTCTGTTGTCCAGGCTGCAGAAGGATGGATGCTGGAGCCAATAGATTTTAGGAACTCCGGTCCTGATGCTTTGCTAAGTGCACTGGATCACACCATATTAGCAACCATTTCTGTTTGCAGACTGGCTTGTGATTTCATGTCTTGGCTTACATCAAATCACTTGGTTTTAAGGCCTGTCGGCAGACATTTCAGCTAATTTCAGCACATTTTTGGCGCTGACAGAAAATACCATAACATATTCTACTAAGGACAAGATTTCCCCCATAACAATTTTGAAAAACTATATGGTGGCCAAATACCAAAGCGTGCTCCTCGCTGCAAGACAACAGGATCTCAAGCCAGAAGGTGTCTTGTGTCTCTAGCGGGCCAGCTCCACAGCAGCAGGCAATTAAACCTCCCTGTAACGCAATGGTTGGTCACGCTTTTTGGGGAATTTCACAGCTTTCCACATCCCAAGTTGTCTCCAGCTGCTCGGTGTCTTGTTCAGAGTATTGTTACCCCTTCTCTAGCCATACATAAAATAGGTGAATACCACAGGAAGATCCTGAAGAGCTTGCTTAAACCAAGAGCTGGTTGATTTATATTCGTTGGCCTTTTTGCTTTCTCTAAACAAATAATTTCAGAGTGCGTCTTTCTTTGTTTTTTCTTCTCTCTATGCTTTTATTCTGGTTTAGTTGCAGAATGCTTTCAAGTTGACAAAGAAAACTGAAACTGTTCAAAAAGAAAATGGGGTTTTTGTCCATCGAGCTGCTTCCTTTCTCTGTTGTCATTTTTTCTTTCTCTCTTTTCACTTAGAAAAAGAAGAGAAAAGGCCAAAAGAGAAAAAGAAATGTCCATTTTAATTTTGGACTCTTCTGTACTTCTCTCCTTCCCCCCTTCCTCCTTTCTGCCAATTCCTTCACTCCCAAAAGTCCAAAGAATTCCCCAATTTCTTCGGAGTGTTTTTCACAGAGCATACACATGGGAAACAAGTCTCTCTCTCTGCTGGTACTTAGAGGTGGTGGGGGCAAGAAAGACAGCCGGGAGCGCACTGCCAGTGTGGGACAAGGGTCCAGTGTTCACAGCACAGGGCAGCCCCCGCTGGTTCCCCGGGAGGAACAGAAGAAACTGGGGAATTGGTGAGTGATGCCTTCCAGGTTCACCCCTCATGTGCCTGTGACTGGGGAAGAGCAACATCCAAGCTGGAAAACTCAGCCCTGCGTTGGAGTGTGCCAGGAGTTCGGATTTCAGAGTCCTGTTTCTGATCCAGCTGCATTTATTATAAATGCTATTATCGAGCAAGAAGAACAGCAAAGTGAACATGAGGAACGCCCCATCTTTTCTGTTTCCAAGAAACCTAACTCTTCAGAAAAAAAGTCATGGGCTAGTGGCAGGGCTCTGCCCTCAGGGTTACGTGTCCTCCATAGGCCAAGGAGACCTTCCAAAAAACACACAATGTGCCTCAACAGACAGGAAAAGCAGTAATTATAAAAGCAGTGTAACACAGAAGTTTCCTTGTGCCCCATGATGAGAGGAGCTCTGCCACTCTGCTTCCTCTGTTTTATTGCGGCTCTGTGACAACAGATAATTTTTCCCACAATTTAGATGCATTTCACCTTCCTCCTGGAGAAACATCTGGTTTAGGTTTTTATTGTTGCCATTTCTTCCATTCTCTTTCTTCAAGGAGATGAGGGGAAGAGGCTTCAGAAGACGGTGATTTAGTGGCTTCGCCATGTTTTTCTGATCAGGCAAATTTGATGGGGATAGATCCAAACTTCTTGTAAAGAGCTGATCTCTATTTTTTCCTTGCCCATTTGCTCAGCACGTGTCAAGGCTCAGTCGCCCCATACCAGGCGGGAGCCCAGCAGTGTGCAAGCCCAGCCACAGTTGTAGTCCCATCCCAGGGATGCTACCTGGGACCTCCAAAACACAGCCAAGCCATTGGCTTCTCGCAGGCAGAGGGAAGCAGCTCGGAGGCGAGGAGCGAGGGATGGCAGGGATTGACACAGCAGCTCCTTTGCCTCTGCGGAGGAGGATTGTCCTCAGGGTCCTCTGGCTCGCCCACTCCCAGCTGCTCTTCTTGGTGGAGAACAAGCGATGCTTGCTGCAAGCTCAGCACCGCAGTAGGTTTTCTATGTGTGTAAAAGACAACACCCCCCCCCGCTGACAATTGCAGAGAGCAGCTTTGCATGCCAAGCTGGCAAGATGAACACAGCGCAAATGCAGTGGAAACTTACGGCCTCCGTTGATGTTGGCTGCTGATCAGGAGATCAAGGTTAGCTGGTGTCCGTGTCTCTCATCGTGTCCCATTGGGTTTTGGCGTTTCAGGCTGTGGTCCCTGCATTTGCAAAGCAGCTAATGAGAAGGTGGAAAATGCTGATGCTCTTGCGGCAAATTGATTTAATCTCTGGGTGTTTCCATTGCTTCTGTTTCTTTTGTTGCTGATGTGAGGCCAAACTCTGCTCTCTGCTGTGAAGCCCTTTCCCTGGCAGCGCACCCGGGTGACTTCTGTTGCCCCTCAGCCACGGTACAAGATGTCAACGAGGCCAGGGCATGTTCAAAAAAAAATCTGTCTTTCCATCAGCAGGTCCGCTTCTTTACAGCGACGTGAAGTTTGTCTACAACTCACAGCAGCTGAATGGCACCCAGCGGGTACTACTGGATAATGTCATCTCGGAGGAGCAGTGCCGAGAGCTTCACAGGGTGGCCAGTGTGAGTAGGCAATGCCCCTGGGCGGGACATGGCTGCCACCTGGGCTGAGTGCCTGATGCTCTCCCCAGCATCCGGCTTGTGAGAGCTGAATGTGTGATCAGCCCCTGGAGAGGCTCTGGGTTCATGCCTCACTCTTTGAGTGTTGCAACTGATGCCAGGATGCCTGTGGAGAGCAGTCAGACTCTTATCCCCATAACACACCCATAACTGCAGCACAGGAGCTGCTGCTCCATCTTGGGCCGTTCTTAGAAACATGCTGCAAGACAGAGCCTGTGCAGAAATAGCTCTTTGCCCTGTGTTATACAAAACCCCAAAGGATGCTCATCCACAAGCCTGGTTGAGCCTTCTCATTCATCTTCAGCTGAGCCTGGGAAGGGACTGAGGGTGCCTGACTATCCCCAGTCGGGAGGTGGGTGGCTGTTTTCCAGCATCTCAGAATGGATCGTGCTCATGGAGAGCTGCAGCACCTTCCCACCTGACTCACCAGTCCCAGTGAATGCAGCCCTGGGGGATTTGGTGAAGAAGGTCCCAGATGCTTCCATTGCAGCTCCCCCTCTCCTGGGGAACCAGTTCACCACTCACCCGTGTTCCTGTCTTTCAGGGGATCATGTTGGCTGGAGATGGTTACAGGGGCAAAACCTCCCCCCACACTCCAAACGAGAGATTTGAAGGAGCCACCGTCCTCAAAGCCCTCAAGGTACAGCTCCTTCCTCCTCCTCCTCTCCCATGCCCTCCCTCCCAGCCAGTGCACAATGCTGACCCTCTCTCACCCCTTCTCCTTGCCCAGTACGGCTACGAGGGCCGTGTCCCGCTGAAGAGCGCCCGGCTCTTCTACGACATCAGTGAGAAGGCTCGCAGGATCGTCGAGTCCTACTTCATGCTGAACTCCACGCTCTACTTCTCCTACACCCACCTGGTGTGCCGCACCGCCCTCTCTGGTGAGGGCTCGGGGGGCCGGCGGCAGGGCAGGGCTGGGAGGAGAGGAGGGGTTCAGCCCCCCACGGGGGGTTTATGAGTGGGGGACCCAAGCCTGAGAGTAGCTCTGTTTTGCCTGATGCTTGAACTGGTGGTCAAGGGCTGGGCAAAGTCACTGTCCCCACAGCAGCAAAGGATGAGCACTACTGTTCCAAAGAAGCTCATTTCTGGGGTGTCACTTGTTTTTCATGTCTCCAACTCTTCCTCTTTTCTCCTCCCTCTTCTCTTGCCTCCTCTCACTGTCCCTTCTCCTTTCCACGCCACCCCCGCCACCAGCTCTCCATCTCGCTTCCCTGCAGTAAGGAACAAGCAGAGCTGTGCAGATCTGAATCCTCAGATGTTGCCTTTTCTCCCCAGCCTTTCCTTTCCTCCTCTCACCTGTGAACACCACCTGGAGTGGGGTCGGGGCAGGCTCCCCACCATGACGGACCCCACAGAGCATGGCATTTCCATCTCATCTACCCCTTCTCCTTCCCCCTTCCTCCACATGGTCCTGCCTAGGCCAGCAGGAGAGGAGGAACGACCTGAGCCACCCCATCCATGCTGACAACTGCCTCTTGGACCCCGAGGCCAACGAGTGCTGGAAGGAGCCTCCTGCCTACACCTTTCGGGATTACAGGTAGGAAAAAAGGGAGGCTGTTCCCGAGGGCACCCAGGGACCCTCCCCGAGGCAGGGCATCCTGCTCCACAGACCTAAAGCTGGTACATCCCAGCCATGGCAGAAGTGAGATCCAGCAGGTAGTTTCTGATGACAGCAAGCATCGTGGCTAAGCTTCAAGCCAGAGTTTAACTCTAATGGCTCTGTGATATTTTAGTGTCGGGAGATCCCAGTTACGGCCCACAGGGCTGTGTCTCTGTCAGGTGTTTTTGATGCAGAACAGGAGGGTGAGAGCTTGTGGGACCCAGGGGACATTCTGAGAATTGTTCCCTAGCTAAGGAGAGATCTGCTGGGTCTCAGCTGTGGCTCCAGAATGGGGGCAGTTTGTGTGGCCCCGACCGGCCCCACAGCAGGACCTCCCCTGCCTGGCAGCCCCCCCACCCATGGCTTGGTGGAGCGATGCAGGATCTGCCCCAGAGGCAGGGGTCAGCCCCAAGCTCTCCCCGCTGATCCTCTCACAGGGGTCTCTTGTTTCCTCCCTCAGTGCCCTCCTGTACATGAACGCGGATTTCGAAGGAGGCGAGTTCATTTTCACCGAGATGGATGCCAAAACTGTGACAGTAAGTCAGTGCTGTGAACCAAACACCATTCCTCAGCAGCCTGTGCTGGGGCTCTGAGCTTCCCCAGGCAGCCTGTGGCTCCTACCTTGCAAAGAGCCGATTACAAAATCCTGCTGGCAGAGGTGCACAGACCTTCTGTGCCCTGCCCTGAGGATGCGCTGAGTAGGAAACCTGCAGATCAGAGGGATGGCTGAGTCGTCCTTGCCTGAAGGACCGCTGAGCTCCCACCCCATCTCGTGGCCAAACATGAAGCGATGCCCCTGTACATATACATATGACCTGGCCCAGAGCAGGTCATGATGGTGGACATCAATCCCCGAGAGAGATGGGGCTCAAGCACAAGCCCTTACCTCTGCCTGGGGCCGTTTGGGAGGCTGGGCACCCTCTCTGTGGTTGGACAGAGTATCTGGGGACCATGCTGGGGCTCTGAAGTCCAGTAGATGCTGGAGGGTAGATTGCATCTACGTAAGACCAGTGCCAGAGGGTTGATTTGATTGGAACTTCTGCCTCTGAGGTCCTGGAGGATACCTGTTGTGGCCTCAGCAGAGCGGAGAAAGAGTTGTTTCACAGCCCGTGCCAGGGTTAGCCTGAACCTCACTGGAGTTATGCCGTGGCCCTGTTTTGCCATAGGTGGTCACCTGCAGACTTTGCAAGGACTCCATGCCACCAACTCCTTTCTGCATAATGTCTGTGCAGCAGGACTAAGCCTCACACCTCCCTATTTACCCCACACATTTTTACAGCTATGCCCAGAGCTCTGCATGTCCTCCAGAGCAGCTCACTGGGTCCTGGGGCAATGCAGAGAGGTGCCCAGTAAGATCCCAGGCCCTGGACCATGACAAACCCAGACATGGCCAGTGCGTGCAGCCATGCTGCTCCTTGCCACCTTGGTGTCGCTTGTTTTCCCACAGGCCTCCATCAAGCCCAAGTGCGGGCGAATGATCAGCTTCTCATCAGGCGGCGAGAACCCCCATGGGGTGAAGGCAGTTACCAAAGGCCAGCGGTGTGCCGTGGCTCTCTGGTTCACCTTGGACCCGCTTTACAGAGAGCTGGTGAGTCCCTCCATCACGTTGTGAGCATCCCAGAGGAACATGGACCATCTTCAGCCTCCAGTCCCAGCCCATCTATTTTCACCCCATCACACCCCCCCCCGCAGTAGCATTCCCATCTGCTGCACCACAGGGACATGAGCTGGTGGCCCTGGGACTGAACAGTTTTCCCTGCTGGTCATGCTCCTGGGCACCCATCACCCTGGGCCCATGGGGTGCAGGGCCAGGCTGGGGTGCTGAGCCGGGTGCGGGAGGGCTCTGCGCAGGGCTGGACTGGCCATTTCTGACACCTAGTGGCAATAACCTGATGAACGGGGAGTCCTCCACAGCCGTCAACAGCTCAGAGGCCAGAGTGCTGTGCGGCTGCTGCCAGGTCCTCAAAGGTGGTTTGGCAGCCTGAAGTCCATGGGTCTGGGCACCCGGATGCCTTGGGAGATCTGGGCTGCGGTGACTTTCAACAGGCAACCTCCAAATTCTGTTTTAAAAGCCTGCTGTACCAGCCCCTGTCTCCCTTTGATAGCAATTCTGGTCTATAAGAACAAAAGGTAAAAGACCAAGCAAAACTAAATGCAGGGAGAGAGCAAAACTCTCGTGCCTTAGCCTTGTGAAGCAGGTGGGCTGTGAGGTTTTGGGAGAAGCTTATTTTCAGACATGCACTTTACTGTCTTACCTGCTTTTTGGCACTAGCTGAAATTCTTCCATGCTTTGTACATGTGTGGAAGGAGATCAGCCCTGCCCAGGGAGCTGGAAATCCACGTCAAGCGGAGGGGACAGGAGGAGGGTACGCTGTGGCAGTGGCTGCTAGTGAAGTGTGATAAGGGAACAGCAATACGTCAGCTCTGCCCCAAGCATTGCAGCCCCTGGAGAGAGGAGGGAATTAGGTATTCAGGTGCAAAGTGATTTGATTAATTTTGCCCAGCAAATCCCCTGCACAAGTCTCAGGCTGTCCCCTGTCCTGTCAGCTACGCTGCTGGTCCTTGGATGAACTGCTTGCTGTGGATCCTCCCAGCAGGCTGAGCCGTGCTGCATAAGCTGAGAGCAGGTGCTGAAGCGCTGCTGTTACAGTTTCTTCCCTTCCCCTCTTGCAGGAGCGAATCCAGGCAGATGAAGTGATTGCGATGTTGGACCAGGAGCATCTAGGACCCAGTGAAATGAGTATCAACCCAAAGGATGAGCTATGAACTAGGCCAAAGACTTTTGCTATTAAATATTTATTTAATATTGTTAATCTTATTAGAACCCTTCTATTTTTGTACAGAGCCACTGTATAAATTAACAGGTTAATATGATTGTGGAGTTTCAGAAGTGCCTCTTCTGCATTCAGCACAGCTCTTGCTGGGATCCCTCATCTCTGTGCCAGCATCTCCTGCTGGGACTGACTCTGCGCCTGGGATTCCCTGTCTTTCTCTAGCACTTCTCAGGACTTATTCAGGCCCACTGTACCCCCTTGGAGAACCCCTTTTTTTCCTTCCTCAGCCAGAAATAGCTGCTTCTCTTTAGCCTCTGCTAGAGAAATGTGTCAGGTGTGATAATGGACCAGTCTTCCTGTCCCTGCTAAGTGCTGGCTGAAGACCTGGGCAGTGCAGCCCTGGGAGAAGCTGGAGCACAAGTCAGTTATTTCCATCTCTGAGCCCTTCACCATTTGAAATATGCTTTTTTAGGGAAAAAACAAAGCAAAAACTGGGTCCTAGCAAAATGCATATCTCTCTGTAGCTATGCAAAGTTGGTGTTTGGGTATTGATTCTGAGCAGATCTTCCCGAAATCACCTGCTGGGCAGGGGCAAGAGCTGTGGGCAAGCAAGAAGGGGTTTGATTTGCAGCTGACTCTGGTGAAACAGGGTCTCTCACTCAAGAATGACATTAGCAAGTCCTTGCTCTTGCTAATGGCCTGGAATGCATAAAAGAAACTGCTTCACACCGCATCCTTTGAGCTTCTAGCCTAGTGCTGCTACTGGTAAAACCCAAGGTTAAAAGTCATCATTTCCAGGTCCATGTCGGAAAGCAGCTGAAAGGCTCGGGGATGTTACAGTGCCACATTGTTGGATGATCCCGGTGCGGCTTTGTACTCCAGGTGTCCTGGCTGCATCTTCCCATCCTGACAGTGCAGAAGGACTGGATGTTCATGATGTGGTAGCATCTATTTGCTCAGGAGGTTGTCTGACCCAGTCTGAGGGTGTTGCATTGAAAGCACATGTTGCTTATCACAAGAGATTTACTATGCCAGCAACTACTGCTAAACTAGTAAATCATCCCTCTACAACCATTAAATTAACTCCTGTGCATGGGACCAGAGCAGCCCCTACCTCAATCAGAATGAGCACTGAAGTCACGGAATTGCCCACATCTCAGGCATAGGAACAGCTTTTATTTTGACCCAACAGCTGCTTCTGCTGCTAGAAAGCAGTTCCTAAAAGGCAGGTTGCAGCAATCTTTACTGTTGAATTTACTGCGAGGCTGCTGTCTCTCCAGAAAGCACTGCAGGGATCTTGGCTGGAGTTTGCAGCCCTGAGCAGCTTTGCTCAGCTCTTTGCTGCATCGGTACTTTCTCAGTTCTTTTCTGCTCCCCTCTGCCAGCTTTGGCATTCCCAGGACTTAAAATCTGCAGTAGGGAATAGTCTTTTCTCTTTGTTCATGCAGCCTTTTCCAGGCTCAGCAGCACCCTCTTCTCATCCAGTCACTGGCTGCAAAAGCCATAAACAAGGATCGTCCTTCTGCAGAGACCTCCTCAAAAGCTGGTCCTGGGCAAGAGACCTCCTCAAAAGCTGGTCCTGGGCAGGGTAAAGGGGAACTCAGTGCAGCTGGAAAAACAAATGCCCAGACCGTGAAGGGGGCACCATTACCACCTAGAAAATGATGGAAGGGTCATGTGTTGCACATCCTCCAATGTTGAATCTGCAGGGAAGAAAGCTCTGAGTGTTTCTGAGCCACCAGCGTGGTTTGTTTCTTTGAGGTTATTATCTCCCTTCCTCATAGACTGTTGAAAAGATTCACCATGTTGGCTCCCCAAAGAACTGCCCACAGTTTACCCTGCAGAGAGCCTTCTCTGCTTAAATACCTCCCTTGTAAATGCTTAACCTCTCTTTTTTAAAATAGCCAGAGGAAAAGCTGGAGGGAGGAAGGGGAGGGCAGCTGGAGAGCTGAAATGCAGGTTGTGTTGTCCTGCGTCTGCACCACGCTATTGCATCCAAGGCTTGATTCTTACATGCTGCACCTTCAGCATGAGTTTGTGCTG
>NW_008824061.1:1436186-1443939 GCF_000699105.1 Pygoscelis adeliae
AGCTGCCCCCTCCAAGCAGCTCAGCGCAGCCTCTGCCTTCCAGGGGGCTGCAGGGATCCCACCAGCTGGTCCTCCGGCGGAGAGGTGGCGGGGGGTTGGTGCTGGTCGTGGTTTGTTTGCTGCTGTAGTGGTTAGCCAGAGCTGTGTCTAAATCCAGGGAAAATAAACTAAACACAACACCTGGGCCTGTCTTTGTCTTTCTTTTGCCAAATATTAGAAGGGGAGACTGGGGGGTATGCGGTTTGTCTCACGATGGTGCCTCTCCCTTCGGGGTTTCCTGCCCCAGTCCCTAGAGCACATGCACACATCCCCCATGCTGGAGGAGTGTCAGAGACACTCGTGTGGACAGGATTAAGCAAAGTTCTGTGTGTGCATTTGCCTGCCTGTCCATCTCCTTTGCTCTGCATCCAGCCACCTAATAACTTAGGTACCATTGGCACGCTCCAGGCAATTTGGAGAGCAGGAGGAGGGTGTCACAGCCCCTGTGCAAAGCTGGGGTGTGCAGCAGGCTGGGGAGCGAAGTGGGGTGCTGGCTGGCTCCTGGTGAAGCCACAGCTTTGGTGGAGAACAATGGAGCAGCCTCAGAAGGATGCAACATTTCGGGACTCAATTGCAAACAGCAACCCCAAATCCCCAAGAAGGGGAAAGACTCCAGGCTGCCTGGGCTGTGCTGCTCACCACGCTGCTCTGCCGCTGAGACCTGCCTGTGGTCCGTGCCAGGCCGAAGCCAGGAAACAGGAATGCAGTGAGTCAAAGGCACTTTTCCTGTTTGTTTGTTTCTCCAGCTAAGAAAGTCAAGTTTATTGGCACACTGTAGTCTTGCAGGAGCAAGTTACAAAATTCTTTGGGACATGCACCAAAATACAATGTAGGCTTTTGGGTCTCTTTTGCATCTGAGTGGGTGGGTTGCCACCAAGGTGACTTGGCCTCTGAGAAATGAATTTTAACTCTTAGATTTGATGTAGGGGCCTGGCATCTGCCAGAGCTGTCAGGGTCACATCCAGACTGCCCACAGGGCACCCGCATCCCTGGAAAAAGAAAGCTAACTACAAAAACCAAATGTATACACTCCTCCTTGGTCAAATATGACCCAGGGACAACCTGGTGCACTAACATTTTTGCTTCCTGCTACATTGGCTCATGTTGATTATTCCCCTCTTGCCCTGCCAGTCTGGTAATTGCTGCTTCCCAAAGCCTCTACATGAAGCAGCTCCCCAAGGAGGCAGTGCCCAAAGTCACGCCACTGAGAATAAAGCTGATGTCCATTTCAGAGCAAACTTCATGGCTCCTGGGCCAGCTCTGAGCTCCTCTAGCCAAGGCTTGGCCACCAAAGGGAACCACAACCTACTTGGCCATTTGTTTATATGTGCCCTGGTTCCATCACCAGCAATGGGAGCGGTTTGGAGATGGAGATGCTTGAACCGTGTCTTAATTCCTTGTTAACTCTGCCGTTCCCCTCCTAATAGTAATAACATATGCAGGGTGGGATTAGCAGGGTTGATTTGTGATATTCAGTGAGAAAAAAAGAAAAAAACTCATAAAGGAAACATAATAGAATTAAAAAGTATCTAAAACAACTGAAGTGGCTGTGTGTGTGTGTGTGTGCGCGTGTGCGCGCACGCATGCTTGGGTTCGTCCGTTGCTCTGAAGCGAAGCCCTGTGTGGTGTTACTCAATGCCAGGGGATCTTTACTAGCAAGGAGCTTTGTTTTTGTTTTGACATTCAAGAGGGCCCAAGCCAAGTTTGGTCACCTCTTGCACAAGGCTGCTGCTAGGAGTTGGGGGGGGGGGGGGGGGGGGGGGGCCGCACACAAAAAAGTCCATAGTGCCACAGGCATGCCTTCAGCAACAGGGAGCTGGTAATGTTTCAGGAAAAAGTACAGATGAAATGGATGCCTTTATTAAGAAGATGAATCATTGCACTTCACAGTCAGGGATGCGGCAGCAGAGCGTGCAGAGCTGGTGGCAGCGAGTAGGAGCATGGAAAACACCTGTACAAGCAAAGAACCACCAACGGGGGCCAGCAGAAAGTCTGAGGCTGAGCCCCTTTGGGCTGTAAATGCCCTACTGCGAGTGGCTGCTGGAAGTTTCCCTCCAGCCAAAAGCTCACCCCTGAAACCTCACCCAAAAATAAGACTTGTGGGTATTTACAAATTCCTGAATCCACAGTCACGGCTGAAATACCCAAAGCTCTTTATGTCCGGTAGCTACAGAGTCTAATAAAACCTGGGCATGTCCATAAGGCATTAGCCTGCAAGACTTTTTGAGGTGTTAATTTTAAGCAACTGAACCTCACCAATATTGCTCTGGAGGCTTATGGCCATGTGAACAAGTCAGTCTCCAGCAGCTCCACTGGATGATGACTGATCCCCATTGATTCCAAGCTGGGGCATGACAAGCTTAGAAAATATGGTGTATTTGGACCTTTTGTATGTCCCCTTTATTTCCTGGGAGCTAGACTGACAGCCCAAAATACAGCAGTTTTGATGACCGTTGGAGACCCAGCAACAAGCCCTGCAAGCAGCCAGCCTGGCTGAAGAACCTCTGCTGCCACTCCATCCCACCCTGCAGCTGCATCTTGCCATCTCCCTGCCCTGCTGCTCAGTCTCTGCCCTGCTGATGGTCACTTTGGGTGGCACCATCCCCGCCAGCTGCTGCATGTAAGGTTGGCCAGTCCCTGTGCAAGGGTCTCCCCACCTCGGAGGCAGTTGCTGGTGGTGGTCATGGGTGGGAGCAGAGCCTGGACTGGTTTGTCAGCTTTGCATTACAGCTGCTGGCTGCCTGCAAGCTGCAGTGATTTGGCCGGGGGAATGATGTGAGCAGAGGAAAGAGACGGAGTTTGCACTGAGCAGCGCTCAGCCCTCCTGATTAAACCTGGGCACAGCCAAGCTGAGCACTCACAGGCAGCTGAACATCTTCCCATGAAAACCTGCCATTAAAAAGAAAAAAGGTTGCTTCCTCCTGTCCACACCCTTGCCCAACCTGGGGGCAAAAAAGAACAAAACAATTGGCTCTAATAGTGCTGGCAGTGAGATAAAAATGGGCTAGTCCTGCTTTGGGGAAGAACTATATTAAAAAAGGAAAGAAGCATGCATGTCTTTTGTTTCCGCAACTGCTCCTACTCCCACACCCCACCAGAAGAGTCACCTTTTCCTGCGGGAAATGTTGCTGCTTGCCTGTGCATCGGGATATGACCCTGCCTAGGTCCCACAACATTGTGCTCTTCCCCAGGTGTGGATGGGCACATATATATGTGTGTGCTTCTCCTCCCACCACCCCATTTACACAATGGGCACCCAAACCCAGTGTATAAGGTGCCTTGGTGCCAGCGACAGCACCGGCACCCCAGAACCAACGGAGTACAGCCATGCATGAAGCCAGATCCTGCACCGTTGTTCACCCCAGGTGCCGCCCTCCCTTCACTTTGGGCCAGGGGGGCCCACACAGATGGGTGCAATAGATGCCGCTGAGAATGGCAGGGCCCCCCATATCCTCCCGGAGCACAGTGTAGTGTGGGTGGGTCACTCCTCCGGCCCCAGAGCACACACTGCACCAGCAAACCGCTGTCTCCACGGGTCTAGTGGATGCCACAGCCAGCCCAGCATTACTTTTATCTTGTTTTAAACACATGGCGAAAGCTGGCACCGAGTTTGTTTCCTTCTCATTTAGCAAAACTTTGTTATGCAAAAAAAAAAAAAAAAAAAAAAAATCATAAATGTCAACATGTCCCAACCCCCTGGCCACCATCCAACCCTGCCAAAAATAAGTCAGGCACACTACAGGAACTTGAGAAAGCAAAACAGGCAACTCGGAGAGCTGCCTGGCCACCCTCACCTTGTTTCTGGGGCAAGGCAGAGAGCCAGTGAGCTGCAGGGGAGCGGGGTTCAGCCTTGGTCCGGCTGGGCAGCAGCGGGCAGTGTTTGAGGCCACGGCAGGAGAGCACGGGTGTAGGCAACCGCAGTGCGTGCCGTGGCAGGAGCAGGCAACGTGAGGGCCCTGTGGGCAAACGGAGCCAGGCTGGTGAGTGGACATGCTTGGCAAAGGAGCAAGTCAGCTAATGATCATTTCCAGGGGTGGTTTGGATAACAAGAATGGCAGTTCCAGTAGGTATTTCCTGAGGTTGAGCAGGGCAGGGCGGAGGGAATTAATAGGAGCTCAGTTTAGCTTCTACCCCTCCTTTATTTGTAATGAGATTAACAGCAGAGATGGTAGCGGCACCATCAGTCTGCTGCCGCGATGGGGTGAGCCGATAAGCAGCTCCTGCGCTGCCTTGCATGCGAGCCCAACAGCTCCGGCACACGGGGAAAAACACCAGAAAAACCACCCCTTTCATCACACATGGCTTTTTTGCAATGGCCTTAGGGTGGCTTCGCTCCCAAGTTCGGGGGAAACAAGTCGCATTGGACTGGCCCAGCTGCTCCCGGCAGTGCCAGGAGCGTGGCTGACCTCCCAGCGCAGCCCAGCATCACCATCCCCTCTTTGCGGTGCTTCTGCACCTGACGCTGGCTGAAAGTGCCAGGCTAAAGGCTGGTCCCTGCTTTGTCGGTGAGAAATGAGGCCACCGCTTGCCACCAATGTGCTTTGGGCAGCTCCAGTGCAAGAAATTAAACTGGTTGGTTTGACTGCAATGAGGCAGAAGCTGCAAAGAAGTGTGAATGCCCTGCAAGGCACCTCCCAGCTGCTCAAAGTGCTTTAACTGGACCGTAGCAAAGGTGGAGAAGAAACTCTCTTATGATCCCCCTCATAGATGGGAGAATGTGGACCCCCCCCCGGCAAATTTGTAAGGATCTTTGTCGTGCCTGTGAAAGGCCTGTTCATGGCAAACCTAGAGCCACCTCTGAGTGTACGTAGCTCTAGCAGGGGAGTTTTGGCTGGAAAACCACTGAAACAAAAGCCCTGTATTTTAAAAGCCTCGTATTAGTTGCAGTAACCGGACACGCATGGGCCAAGTGTGCCTGTCCAGGGCAGGGGCCCCAACTGCTGTGGGGCATCTTGGCACCAGGCTCATCCCTGCAGGGCTCTCTGCAGTGGCTGGGCACAGCCGAGGTGATGCCCGAGCCTGACATCCCCTTCACCATGTTGTTAGTCACCGGCTGCATCGCCCCACGCCAGGATGCCCACGAAAACCATCCGTAGTGATGGGCATTTCTGCATGAAGCCCTTCTCATGGAGCCCCATCAACATGTGCCCATGGCTCAGGGATGGCCAAGCACTAGGGGGGGGTCAGCTGCCCGGTCCTGGGAGGATTATGGGGGGCTGGTCCCACCACTGCACAGGAAAAAACCAACCCACCAGCATCTTAAAACCAGTTTGCTGCCCCCAGGCACCTGGGGGTTGTTTGTTCATCTCCTTTCATTTCGACACCTCGTGTGAGAGGCTGGGAGCTGGCATTCACCATGCCAGTGGTGCCAGCTCCAAGAATGTTTTATTTGATTTGCTGGCCAAATTGGGTGGATGGGTGGAGACTGAATTTTCCCCTTTATTTTTGTTTTCAAAAAACCCTTCTGGCCCTGGGTGAGGCAGAAGGAGCTGAGTAGTTTCATGCCTATCTTCTCTGTGACAGTTACCTGCCTACAGCGGTGTGGCCACAGCCCAGCTCCTCTGAGCAGAGGAGCTGGGTGCAGGGGGTCGGGCTCACTGGCCGGTTGGGGAAAGCCCTCAGCCACCTCGCACAGCATTTTTTTAATTTCCCCCCCTGGCTCAAACACACTGGAAACAGCTCCAGTGCAAGCCCATCCTTTCTTGCTCTGTGCAACAGGTCAAAGGAAAATGAAGCCTTTAATATGGGCAGCCTGTGGCATTGGGAGAGGAGGAGGCAGGCTGCGAGCTCCTTGCCAGTCCAGGAGTGATCACCAAAAATCCTGGCCTCGTTGCCCGGCCTCATTTCACACAGCTGCAGGGAAGGAGTTTGTCACCGAAGGTCCCCAGGGAAAGCCCTCAGCTGGGTGCAGTTGACACCCTGAGGCGCTCTGAGCAAACGGTTTCAGAATAACCGTCCCCACATTGAAACAGCGACTCTTAGGGATGGGACGAAGCATATATGGACTTTCTCCCGAGCCTGGCTGGGCTCCCCAGGTGACTCATCTGTCCCTCGCAGCACCTCCGCAAGCAAAGCAGCCCAGGAGGGTTTTTCCCATCTCACTCATGGCTATGAAGAGAAGGATGTTCACATGCATCTTCCAAAAGCTCAGCCATGAGCAACCGATGTGCTGTGCTCTCCTGCACTCAGCAAACTGCCAGGTCCACCCTGCCAGCCACAAGCCCACAGTGCTGCCACCAGGCTTTCCCGGCAGCTTGGGCTTGCCCACCCCTCTGGAGCCACCCGCGATGCTGCGGGGAAAGTAAACATACTCGCACCAAACCCGGGCGCTGCAGGGAGTGAGAAAGCCTGGCTGACGAGCACACATCCTGCCCCGCTCAGCTGGCACCATGCACGTTCCTCCCTGTTTGCTTAAACATCTGCACCGGGAGCTGAGGCACTGACCCAGCAGCCATGACCCTCACCCTGCCAGTGCCCCGAAAGCGGTCTGACTGTGGGGTCTGCGTGACCGAGAGCTGCTGGCACGCCTGCCCACCCCTCAGCTGCTGGGACCGATCGCGGTGGCTGGAGCTGCTAGCATCTCCGCCTGGGGGGAATCAGGCCAAATCTACAAATTGTGTTTGCTCTGGGAGCGTAACGGATCTTTAGTAGTTCCCCTTGAGGTGGAAGATGCTACATCCTTTCTCCCCTTTCAGACTAATTACACTGAAACAAAAGGTGAGATACGCCACACCAGGAACGTTACCAAGCCTGCGAGTCCTCCACCGAGCAGGATTAGGTGGGAGCTCCGGATGGCACCAATACAGGAGCCAGCAGCCGGCCTCCGGCTCCTTTTGCTCAACCACTGGCGCCACCAGACAAAAGATAACAAACATCTCTCCTGCTCTTGTGATGGGCCTAGCAGCAAAAGAAAATCTCCAGGTCAGAAGCTCCTGCTGGGTAGCCCATGCTCCAGGCTATGCAGAAGAGCTGCCATCCCTCAGCACCTCTTTGCCCCAGCTGTGAACACCACATAGCACCGGCACACAGGGGAGACCCAAGTGCTGCACACCCTAGGCACTGCCTTGGGTTCTCCCCTGCTGCCTTCAAACTGCATCTCACTTCCAGCATTTCCACTCTTCCCAAGGGATGACACGGCTGCTGCTGATTTCTCAAAATACCTTCTAGTTTTCAGGAAAACCCAGCAGGACTTTTTGCTTTCCCCTCCCTCAGCAGCTCTGCAAGTCATTAGTCACCATGCTGCCAGGCCATGCTAGCCTGAAGGCAGCTCTGCCTTGCAGACACACTCGGTATAAACAGGGATAAATGCACCAGAGGGTTCCTCTGGTTCTGCCCTGGGAGGGGGAAAAGGGCAGGGTGCTGCCTGGGAACAGACCAGCTCTGGAAGCATCACCTCGACCTTCTCCCTCCCTGTCATGCCTGGCCACCCTGCTCAGCATTGCTCTTCTCCCATTTGCAATAGGGATGCTCACAACCAGCTAAAGCAGCATGAATGGGAAGAAAATCAGGCTTAGAAAATTTGCCCGTGTTAGTATAGATGTCCGTCTTGGGCACCCTTTTCTGCAGCCTCACTGAGTTTGATTTGGCTGTCTCAACTAGCTGAGAGCCTTCACAAAGGTATTCCACATGTCCTGGACTAACCAGGCATGCAAGGGTTAACCAGTGAGCTCCTTGGGCCCAGCATCACTTTACTTCAAATGGAGCATAAGGAAGG
>NW_008824061.1:1443986-1445702 GCF_000699105.1 Pygoscelis adeliae
ATGTCTTCCCAGCCAGACCCTCTGGCTGTGCTTCATCTCCCATGAAATGCCGCAGTACCTCTGTGCTGCTTCCTGGCCATGGAGGCACCACTACAAAAACAACAGAAAAAAATTAAACATCAAATTTCAGTCAGCTCTCTCTGCTCCTGAGACCTCTCCAGACAGCAGCCGGTCACAGCCGGGCACTTGCTCAGCACGCAGGGCTCTGCATCTGCCTTCAGAGGGCCAAATACTGCCCTGGGGGAAGGGTGCTGGACTCTGCTCTGGGGCCGGGCTTCTTACACGTGGGCATTGCAGCACCTTCTAGGTACCTTGCCTTTTGCTAGAGGTGACCCGTTACCTCTTGTCTCTCTGAAAAATACCTCCATGAAAACACTCATGTTCACCTTCAGGTTGGCAGCTCTCTCCAGGTTCAGCATGGGCGCTTGACCGTGTCCTCGGAATAAGAAATCAATGCGTTCATCTCGCATTTCGCCATGGCGCATGGATAATTTGATGCAATTGTGCAGCCACCCACACCTTTAATTAATCAAAGAGTTTTTCACGCAGCACTGTGCAATATTTTGTTTCCTAACATCCCTGCTATAGACTACTAGGACCTGTTGTAACATTTCTTACCCAATTCCAGCACTGAGGGCTACGCAGCCAAGAAGATGGATCACATGTGTAGAAATCTTCAGCATTGTCTCCAGAGGCGATATCGAAGGAATCAGAGCTGAATTAATCAGAGGCTCACAGACAGATTTGGGAAAACGAAACAAAACAAAACAAAAAAAGAACCAGCCAACAAAGAAAAACCACCTCAGGAAGAAAATAGGAAAAAGTCAGCAGATTCCCTGGGGTGCCATTTAGGAAGCTCAGGAAAAACTGGAGGAAATCAGAGGCTCTCCTAGAAAACTAGGAAACACCCTGCCAGAGTTCACTGCTCCAGGACAGAGCTGAAAAATCCCTTCCAAGGTACCAAGGGGCCACCCCAGCATCTTCCCCTTCAGACCCGCTCCTGCCCAGCTTCATGTTGCAGCTGCTGACAGGGGAAAGGAAAGCGGAGGTAAAGACCGGAGATGGCCAAGTAGCAGAGTGCTTCGAAATGCTCAGCCTGAACGCTGAATAACTGAAAAGAAACACCTGACAAACGCTTGTCCACACCTGAGAGCCGAGCACCCAGCTCACACCTTTGTGTGCAAACGAGCGGTTTGGGCACTCTTCCCCCTGGTCTCCCTGCAGGCCACGGCCACCCCAGCCAGGAAAGCCAGGCTGGGACCTGGAGGCCAGGGTAGGGGTGAGCAATGAGGGCACCCGAGTGCTGAGCAGAGAGCCTGCGTGGGCAGAGCGTGGCCCTAGAGCCCAGATCCCACGCAAGCGCTGCCTATGGCTGCTAGCACAGCATCCTCCTCCCCACCTCCCAGCCAAGGTGGGTGCCACCCTCTCCAGCTCCCTAGCTTCTCCTTGGGAGCTGCAACCTGTCTCCATGGCACAGCCCTGAACTGCGGCGTGTGCCTGCCTAATGCTGGGGGCTGCTCTCACGTTTGGCCTCCCCCGGGGCAGAACCACATGTGAGCCAAGCGAGCGGGGTGAGCTTTTTTTTTTTTGCACCACCAAACTGAGCCAGAGCCAGCTCACGGCCTTCGAGCCAACAGCCCGCGGGGAGCCCCGGAGGAGAGCCCCCTCTGTGCGCAGCACCCTGCAGAGCCGCGCAGGTGCACAGCAGGGTGCTGG
>NW_008824061.1:1446119-1446797 GCF_000699105.1 Pygoscelis adeliae
GGCTGCAGGGTGTTGCAGCACGGGTAACCATGCAGGGCTGCTTACCTCCAATGCGCCTCCAACCAGCCTCCTGGGGTGGGTAGGCCCTGGCTCTGGAGACATCTCTGGGCAGAGGTTCACCAACCGAGGGCACAGCTTCAGGCTTTTTGCACCCAAGAGCTGCCCGGGGTGAGAGCAGTCGTCTCTCCCGGTTTGGCAGGCGATGGTTTTTGGTCTTCATCTTCTGAATTTCTCGTCTGTGCTGGTGTTGGTTGGCATGGGCACAACACTGAGGATTCCCTGGGTGCACAGCAAAGGGCAGGAGAGCAGCAGCTTTCCCAAGAGGCAGCTACAGTAAAAGTTGCTCTGAAACACCAATAGGTCACTTACTTATTCCACCCATGCAAAATAAACAAACAAGAGTTGCTGCTGCAGCTCTTGCATGTGGTATGCGAGGGGAAAGGTGTTGAAAAAGGCCATTTTACAAAACTCATGCCCATGCTGTGAGCACAGGAGCTGTTTGGGAAGCTGAGGGGGGCGCACAGGCTCAGCGATTCGGGTTGCACCTTGCCTGCGGTGGGGAACACGGGACCACAACGGCGGCAAGAGGAGGGCTGGCACCATAAGCCTTCATCCGCCCCGGCCCCGCCAGGCCAGCCACAGCCACCTGGAGCTGCAGCGAGGCCCTGCGCCCCTCTT
>NW_008824061.1:1447044-1479653 GCF_000699105.1 Pygoscelis adeliae
TATTTTTATAGTTTTTTTCTTTTTGATGAAGACAGCATTACAAATCCCCTCGACAGAGGAACCAGCGCGGTGGGAGACGGTATACTCGGAAGCGCCTTGGCTTCAGTGCAGCCAGATCTCCCGTTGTCTCAATTGTTATTTATTTTTTTTTAATGCCAGATTGGATTTGTACCCTTTTTTTCTTTTTTTTTCTTTTTTTTTTTTTTAAAGTGTGCTGCTAGACACTCATTTCGAGAGTGCTGGCAGTTAAAACAGAAGAGGAAAAGCACCGTCTCTTCTCCAGGTCTGCCGGTTTATTTTGTTTCAGTTTTCCCCTTTTTCTCTTCAGACCCTGCACCAGTTTCTTTGCCACATGCAGAGCCCTGCAGCCAGTTACTTGCCTCTAGGTTGCACATGGCTGTCCCACAAGAGTGTGTCTTGCAGTGCAGCCACAAGCCTTAGGAACTCGGCAAAGCTGATTGCACGGACGGAGCCGTCCTGCTTAATATTAACAAACAAGCTTAGTCTTCCCTTGGCCTTGATGCAGGCAATAATGAGACCACATCTTCCTGGGCATGATTCAGAGTGGGAAGCTAATATGCTCTGAATGGCTCCCCAAGGACTTTCTTGCCACTGATGATGCAGGGAGCCTAATCTCCTACCCTAGGCAGTTGGGAGAGACAATGTAAGCATCTCCCTTGCATGCTGTAATGGTTGGTATCAGCCCAGCTGCCTGTGAGTAATTGCTGAGCATGCCAGAAGGCACCCACCTCCTGTTGGAGCATGTATCCCTATCATTCGGGGAAGTGGCACAGCCAAAAAAACCCCTGGCTGCCGTGCTCACGTTATCACTGCATGCAAAGGGCACTGCACTGCAACAGCAGTGAGAAAATCAGCAGAATGGTGGAGACCCTCACCAAACACTTAATCTTAGAGCTATCAGGTTGAAATCCAGTTGCCCATGGGCCTGTGTCTGGTGTTGCTGTGGGAGCAGAGCGAGGCGTGGTACTGCTGTGACTGCAACCACCAAGGCAGAAGCACGCTGGGCACAGGCAACGTCCTCAGGTGCGGTTAGGACCCTTCAGCCTTTGGCTTCAATGCTGCAGGCACACGGTCACTGCATTGTCCCTAGAGATGCCCCTCAGCGCTTGCTTGTGCCCTGAGGCTGCAGCTAGAGGCCCCCTGTCCTGCCCCAAATCCTGTGTCTCCTGCCCCCCAACTCCCTCATAGCCTTTTCTTCACTCACTGGTGGTCCCAGGCATCTGGCTCACTTCATGAAGGCAGAGCTCATGTTTCCTAATAGCAAAATACGTGACGCTGTAAGAGTGTTTACAAGGAAGTCAAAGCATTTTAACAAAACCAGCTGACCCCCCCCGCCCCGGCCCCGAAAAGGACTTAGACCAGTTTAAGCCAAGGAAGCACACGGCCACACTCACCCAGCAGCAGGGCATGGCTGCGATGGGCAGCCCTGCGACACCCACAGGCATTCGGAGGGGGCTGCGGAGGGGCTGCAACTCCTCGCTGAATGAAAGGCACCTACTAATAGAAATACGTACACACACAAAACCAAAACCACCTGCTTCCACAGCGCTGATGTTAAGACCTTGTGCTGGAGGGATGGTATATACAGTTGGGAGGGAATGGGCATATAAGGAAAAGGGACCAGTCCATGGGGCCCAGATCAGGAGAGCAAAGCTGTAGTAAAGGGCTACTGCCATATACCTCTGAGTAAAATTTTGGCTCCTTAATCTTAGGGAAGCAAACTGGGAGAAAGCTGCAGCCAGACCTTGCCAACAGAGCATAAAGTTTAGCTTCTTTCCAGTTTATTTGACCTTCACGGCCAGCGTATGAAAAATTAACAGTAAGACTCCAAAACTCCAGCCTCTACCTTTTGCAAGACGCTCAGGAAGATGATTCACTGCTGTCACCGGTTGCAGAGAGCCAAAACATCTCAGGACCCGGGAACCACCAGCTCGAGCCTGGCAGCCGGGGGAGGCTGTTTGTGCCAAACCTGCCTGGCGAAGGCTGAGCATCGGCACAGCCCGTGCCCAGGTGGCCACGCTCCACATTTGGGTAGTGGCCGTGTACTGCCGCCCCACAGAGAGGAATATGAAGGGAACCTTTCAGGGCTAAAGTACTGGCCTGGTGCAGCCTCTCTCACTAACCTTCATGCAGTGGTTTGTATAAGCTACACATTTCATAGCTCAGCAAATCAGAAGGCCAAACAGCCCAAGCTCCCACTTGGTGCTAGGGCTGGGCTGCCCACATGGTTTTCCCACTGAGAAACAACTTGCAAAGAGGCAGAGTGGGAGGCCAGGTCCTGCAGTCCTCCCACTGCAGCACAGGCAGCCCCTTTGCTGTCAGGAAGGCAGGGGTTTCTGCTAAACCACACGGGACAGGAAGAACGCGATGAGCAAGACACCCTTCACAGGCTCCACTCGGACAATTGCCAAGTTTTGTTGTGTCCGGCTAAGTTTCATTCCAGGGGACTGCTGGGTTCAGCACGCTTAGAAAACAGCGTAGAAGGGCATGCACGTCTTTAGGGGTCCACCCAGGCTTGCAAAACACAGCTGGAAGCCTGTGATGGATCCCTGCCCTGAAAACTTCATGCCTGCATATGAAGCATCCCAATATCCAAAGACAAAATTCCAACGGGTACGGGTGGAGGGCAAAAGGGAGAGCACCAGCTTGGGATTCCTCAGCACTGAAACCCTTGCTGTAACATAAGCAATGCAGAAGTTCCTACTCCAGCAGTGGATCACAGCAGACAGCAATCGCAACCATCAGCAAACATATTTCAAGCCAACCTGGTTAATGGAAACTGAAATCTTATTTTGCCTGATCCAATTTGCTCATCTAGAGGCAAGGAGTCCATCAGCTGAAACAGCAAGTTCTTGCAGCTGTTGTAGTAGCACTTCTCTCTTTTGAAAGCAACATACTCATTTTTAACACCACATTCAAGCATGCTGAATGTCGCATGACTGCCGGAGCGCAACCAGGGGACTGATGCCTCTGGATATTGATATCCAGGGACAACTGCTTTTCTAATCCTTCGGCAAAAGGGAAAAGAAAGTGTGACCAGAACCAAAGAAATCAGGCAGACCTTCCCTACCCTAATGATAAACATGAAACTAACTTCCAAGGGAAGCCATGGCCTTTTCTTCTTTTGAGATCTTTGTGGGGTTTTTTTGGACTCTCCCCATTCCCAAACATCCTCCCTCAACCATAACCCAGGAAAACTGTAAGAGACAGACATGGGGCCCCATACAGAAACCACTTATGAAGCTGGGCTGTTAATGTGGTGGTCCATAGACAGACTGAAGCCACCGGCTGATGAAGGCCACTCCATCACTTTTAGGACAGCCACCCCACTGGCTCTGAGCTGCTCTTCTTTCAAATCCTTGGAAGAGGAATTGGGATGCAAAGGAAAAGGAGAAGGCTTTGGTAGGAGAAAGGATGCCTTTGGTGTAAGTTAAATAAGGAGGACAAACCTCCCCAAGCTCCAAGGGGGATGGTGGAGATGGCTGTGCAAGGGTATTTCACAAGTATGGAGGTAGGAAAGGGCAGCACTGACCCTGCCTGCTCAAAGTGCACGCTCCCTCCCCCCGGCCAGGGCACACAGCAGTCACAGCTCCATCATCTTTGAGCAGGACATTGAACACAGGGCGCTTTCCGGTGCCCTGCTCAGAAACAGAATGAAGAAACCTGATGAAAGGGCAAAAAAGAGCCATGCAAATGCCAGACTTCGCAGTTCAAGCAAGAGGTTTACAGGGGCTGACCCATTCGATCTGCCAGAAAGAAGGCAGATGGGTGTGTGATGGCACCTTGTAACACACCCTTGTGCCGTGGATGGTATAGGGATTAGAAAACTGCACACGTGGGCAAAGGCGATGCTAAGCCCCGGCTGCACAGAGGAGGAAGCCGCAGCAAAGTCTCCTGCTCATTTCCAAGAAGGCGCATAGGCAAGAAAAGAAGCTGTTTGGGAATTCAGTGTCGTTTACAGTTTGGCTTTTATTTTCATTGACTTCAACAACAAGGTGTTCCAAAACACACACAGGTCTCGGTGCAGGCAACACTGTCATTGCTACAAGCATTGGCAGATTCTCAGCTCAATTAACCCATACGCTTTGATGTATCAAAACAAAACAAAACAAAAAATCACAGCTCTACAGGGGAGGGTAAAAGCTACAGCAGTTCAAACTCACTTGAAGATTCCAGTTATACAGAAGTGGGCTCCATAGTGGTATACAGTAGAAAGAAGGTTTTCACAGCATATATTTTAATCATTAGTGATGCAGCAGAAAAGCTCCATCTCGCTGCTGAATTGGAAAAGCAGATATGGAAGTTCTTGCACCCAGACTCTGGGCACAGCATTAACTGCATTAACCTTTATAGTCAGAAGCTTCCTAGTTCCTAAAATGACGGTATTTTTGCATCAATATTTGTACAATACTGAAGCAGCTCAGAAGGATTACACAATGGAGATGCAACACCTTGGAGGTGAGAAGGGCACAACCTAGTTCACCTCTGGGAATTTGCAAAGTACCCACGCTAAGACTTTCCCCGCACTAACACTGCCCCGCTGAATTAATTCTTGCATCGAGTCAAGAGCAGGATGACTCGCTTCTTTTGTAGCATACAGAAAAGAAAAAAAGGACATAGTAAGTTTTCACACTGAGCATGTTAAATACTTTGAAATCTAGGACGCTGCTCTTTGAAGTGTTACAAAATAAAATGTTCAGTACCCCCCTCAACTGCAAAGTAACACAGGAATCTCAGTATGAAAAATACAAATATATTTGTCCAGTCACAAGTCATTTGGTACAAGGTATACTTTAAGCATTCGGCATAAAAATAATAATTAAAAAAAACAGAAAAACAAACAACATTTTATTGTGGTTCTGTCAGACCCGGTAGCCCAAGAAGAAATAAAAATTGGCATGTTATGCTGTAGGAAACAAAAATTACACATACAAAAAAATATTTATATACACACACTTTACAGGGTAACCATCTTGCATTACTATTTAGAGCTATCCAAAATAGGCTTGCACAGTTACCGAAAGGCAGTCTTTGAATGCAACATAGACCTGGCACAACAGACAGATGGAGGAGGATGCTAACAATATCAGACTTAAATGAAATACGTGGTACACAGCAGGGACAAGAAAACAGTCACTGCATTGAAACGAGATTATTTGGTTGTCGCAAGGTAGGATGACAAGTCATTTAAGATGCTTTTTTCATCTTTCCCCAACAAAAAAAAAAAGTCAGGCTTACTGTTAAAAAAAGCAAGCCAACTTGAAAGCAGCTGTGCTGAGCCGAGCTCCTCGGTTGAGGTTTGTTTGGTATACGTTAGTCTCACTACCTTGGCCAATATAAATGTGAAAATAGGCACTCTGTTCAGTTACTTGTCCACAGGATCACTGGCAGTCAGAGGAAATGCCTCAGAGCACAGCTGCTGTAGAACCAATAAAGAAAAAAAACAGAGAAAAATCAATTTCTCATGTAAACATGACATTTTTCAGTAGCAACACTCGTGTTACCAGGAACTGGTCCTGTTCAAAGGCATTGGAAATTTCTTTCTTTTTTTACTCTCCACTTCTGGTTGTTCATCACTTAGTCTATAGTCACCAGCAACAAACCACAACAGGCTCCAGCCTATTACAGATATATCTGAAGACGGTTCTACTTTACTTGGCAGGAAACCAATCTAGCATGGTCTAAATAAAAGATTGTCTGGTTTTAGGATAGCTGAAGCCCTACAAATCAGTGTGCAGCTCTTAGTTGGTCCTCTGTTCAACTGGAGGCTGGGCAGGCAAATCCTTATGCTAAACTAACCAGGCTGCATACATGGCAAAGCCTAATTCTCTAGCTTAAATATCAGTAGTGGTACAGAATGGCTAAAGGTTGGGTGGGGGACAGAAGTCAAGAGCGACCGATGGCTGTATTTGCATTTATATCCTGAAACAAGCAAACCAGGACATACACATGAATGTAAATTCAAAACAAGAAGAGACAGCAGGTTTGTTTTTTCCCAGAGAAGGCGAGGGAAAAGGAAACAGTGGGTTGCAGGTGGCCGTAAGCGCTAGCCTGCCCAGCAAAGTGCATGTGCTGTCTCCGCTGGAGAGTATTACACATGAACAGAGCACTCAGCTCTGTGGGAAGAGGCTGTTTAAGTGCGACATTCAGCAGACCGATTCCCATTTATTTTTTGGATGAACTGCCAGTTCAGGGTTTGGTGGCTTTGGGGTTTTTTGCATTTGGTTTTGGGGTTGGGGTTTTTTTTTGGCTTTTTAAAAATTTATTTTAACCTTCCTGCTTTTCAAAGCGGGATCGCTGGATGAGAGAGACAAGTTTGCAGGTCAGGATGCCCACAAGGTTTGTGAGGATTCAAAAGTCAAGAAAAGAAGCCCTCTCCCCAAAGGAAAACATGAAACAAGAACAACGCCTTCTTGAGAAGGTCAACGGCTTTCAAGGAAATACCACCCGCCTTCCCCCTTCGCTCAGCTCTTCCCCTTGCAAGAGCTGGGGTGGAGGTCGCGGTCCAGGAGTACGACCTAGACAGCATCAAGAGCATAACTAGCATGAGCGAGCAAGAAGGCTCCCTCCGCCCTTCGTCCAGGGGTGCAGTACCAAGCAGAAGGAAGACAAATGAAGGGCTGAGCAGTTTGTGGCCAAGGCGGGGTGGAGCAGGGTCCGCGGAGCTCACTCTCCTTCCTCCTTGATGCGTTGCTGTTTGTTGCGCCGGGCATCCATGTCGAAGTTGAAGTCGTTCCACTCGTCGCGGGGCGGGAAGGAAATGGTCTGCCGGAGCGTGAAGCGGACCGCATCGATGACCCGCTCCCCCCGGGTTTCGCTGGAGCCCACGCTGACGGTGGAGGCGCCGCTGGGGGTGCGCAGGAGGTGGGGAGGGGAGGAGAAGTCATGGAGCTGCCGGTGGTCCAGGATGCCCTTCCAGATGGCATGGCGGAACTGCTCCGGGATCTTGAGGCTCACCAGATCCTGCAAGGCAAGGTGGAGGGCTTAACAGGGCAATCCCTGGGCAAGCTGGGCTCTGGAGTAGAAGCAGCCTCTGGGCCACCCTGCAAATGCCTATCAATCAACAAAGCTGCTAAAATCCAGGTGACCATGATGCACTGTAGAAGACAAACCACTAATCCCGAAGGTGGTGTTTCACTTCTGAACAAGCACACGTAGCCATGAGGCAGCAAGGACTAATGACACAAGGTCTGTTTTGAAGTTACACAAAACACACATTCATGCATAAGATATGGTGACCTAAAGCTAGATGTTTAACTGGACTGCATGGCCTAGAAGACAACCTCAGGAAGATCCGCTGGTTGTCTATGGTGGGGGATGCTAGGCTGCCGAGGTTCAACAGCTTTGAAAATGTACATGTTTATTTCAAAGCCTGCAAAAGAATTTTAGAATCCAAGTCTGAGCTCCAGTATTCGAAGCTCTGGGTCTGACTCTATAGGAACTGCGTTAATTACCTGAACATAACCAAAATTTAAGAACAGACACGTAACCTTAGAAAACTTGGACTTTTAGGCCCCATCATCTCTGGCGCAGTACCCGAGGGCAGCATTACCTAAACTCTGGGAAATGTGATAACAGCTTCTGAAAAAATTAGCAACCAGCTTTGGATAATTTGGGTCAGCTTTTCTAATTAAAGCAGCAGCAGAAGGAAGGCAGCCCACGCTAGGAGGCAAAAGCACCACAGCCTTGCAAAGTCTCGGGGCAAAAAAATGGGACAGCCAGCTCTGAGGAGAGCAATGGCACAGGAGAGGAAGCAGCAACCCTGCAGCAAAAGCCGTGCAAGAGAAAAAAAACAGCTGGGCTGAGATGCCAGTGGCAAGGGAAGATCATTAAGGTAAGGCCAGAAAACAGAAGCAGGGAGGGAAAAACGCAGACGACTTCTGGACAGCCCACTTGTCTGCAGGCCAGTGAGGTGTTTCAGAGCAGTGTAAACTGAAACCAAGCCTTGCAGAATTAACAGGCATGTGGGCTGGGGCCACTTCGGGGGCTCAAATGCAGTGGTGGGGAGGGGGAGACACTCTTTGTGCCAGGCAAGGCAGTTACAATGCTGGCCCTGAGTCCAGCCTCTCTTCACCTCACAGTAAGTCTTCTCTGTGTGCAACAGCCTTAGATCAAACTAATCATATAAAAATAAAAAGATACTGAGTCTGGATTTCTGACCTGTTCCTACAGCAGGGCCAAGAGTGCAAACAAAGGAAATGGTGAGGAGTTACTTACATCCATGGAGTAATGCTCAATCTGATAGATGGTGGTCAGCCCCTGGGTCGTGAAATAATCCACACAGGATGAGCAGCCCAACCTCGCTAAGAAGCTGCAGAGGAGGAAGGAAGGAAGGAGAGAGAAAAAAGGATCACCCTGGCTGCAACAGCCCAAACCACAGAAAAACCAAACACTCAGCCAACCTGCAGCAACAGGAAACAAAGCTTTCACCCTTGCCTTGACCTTCTCCAAGACATCCCAGGACAGCAAGCCACATCGCTGCCACATCAAACAAATGAGGGAGTCTTTCAGCTTGGCTCCTAGCAGACAACCCTCGTGGCAGCACCTTGCCTTAGTCAAGAGCCAGTGCTACACAGCCTGGATCTTGGGGCAGGAAGGCTCACCTGGACCCTTGTGCCAGGTCATTTCACCCGGAAGGTGAGCCCGTGGCAGCCTTCTGCATGGATAGAGGGCTTCAGCAAGGCGGTGGGTCTGGGGCTCAGGCACATCATGCACACAAAGTACTTCAAATCAGCACATTCCTCCCTAAGCGTAAAGGATTCCTCCTTTATGGGCAGCATCTTTCAACCTGTTCGACCTCATGGAGGGCAGAGGGGCTTCTGACCCCAGCCATGGCTTGCCGAGTGGCCAAAGGGAAAAAAAAAAAAGAAAAAAGGGAAAAAAGAAAAAAGAAATGTTTGCAAGACTGCCTGGCGCCCTCAGCTCCACCAGTCCAATAGATGCTGCATCCCTTGGCTTTCTTGCAGTCCTAACGTTCCTGTTTCAGCTGCTCAGAGGTGGGGGTTTAGAGGCTTGGTGCCCAGAGGGTGCCAGCCCTGGGACTGCCAAGACCCACTGGGATCCAGTGCTCCAGGAGAACGTGGCGAGTGACCCAGCAGGACCCTTCAAGCTCCCAACGCGAGGCCTCCGCTCCCTGCGGGTGGGAAACGTGCGCCGGGCAGCCTGCTCCCGCTCACCTGACGATGCTGCAGTCTGTGGGGTACGGAGGAGGAGGGGTGCAGTGGGACGTTGAAGGCATGGAGAGGGGAGGAGGCAGCGCCTGCGTGGGGCTGAGGCCATTCATGTCTCCGGTCATGGCCATGTGGGTGCCCATCATGGGAACTGGAGGAGAGAAGGAGGAGCACATTGTTACCCAGGCATCCCCAGACCCCCACTTCGCCCCCAGCATGGCACCAAGGGACAGCACCCGCAACCGAAGCGGCCTTAAATCCCCTGCAAAGGCCTGCACGGAGCGAACTCAACGGGGAATTTCAGGCAAGGCCACAATGACCGCACAAAGACCAGATGACAGACAGTCCTTCAGGAGCTCTCCCCTCGCCAGAGCAACTGTCAGCAGCGCCACCGCGTCACCTTCCCTTACAAACAGGCTCGGTAGAAACCTAAGCAAGCCACGGGCATCTCGGCTTTCCCTGCTGCAGGAGAGGAGCGGGACAGAGCCAGCAGAGTAACCCAATACAGAAGCCAAACAGCTTTGTTTTCAGAGACACCGAGCACCCAAAGGGGATCAGCAACAGGTGTGGGCAAGAGCCCAGCGCTTTTGAAATTAAAGAAAACCCCAAGAAAACTCAGGCCCCAGAACTATGTCTGTCATCGTGGATTTACAGGGCTGCTGGACACTCTTCAGCAGCCAGGAGGAAGCAGGTTACAGAGCTGCGAGATGCAGATACTTCCTTTGAAACTAAGAAGTGTCTTAATTGAACTGAGGGGAAAAAGTTTGCCAACGTTCGCATCTCCTCTGCTGGGAAAGGAAGAAACAACAAGCCTTGAAAGATAGATGACAGTGCAGCCAGCCAGATCTGCAGCAAGAAGTAGCTCTTTTCACTCCTGTGAGGCTCAGAGCAGGATGCTGAAGCTTGGAGAAAGGAGGTGTCTTGCCCCATGGCACAGCAGTGAGCAATATTTGACTCTGCAGGTTCCCAGCTCTGCTACCACGAACGACTCCAGGCTCCCTGGACTAACACTAGCCACTTGGAGATGCCAAGTCTCCTTCCCTAGATTAGTGGAGTGCGCACACAAAGCAGGAGAAGGAGCGAGTGTTTCTTACTGTTGGTTCCCATGCCGTCGGGGATGGTGGTTGGGGTCAAGGCATTGCGCTGCTGGGGGTTGATTAGCTGGCTGACCGAGGGCAGCTTGTTCATGCTGTTCATTTTGCTGAGCGGTGGAGAGTTGGAGCCATAGGAAGACTGCGACTGCATGGAGGTCCTGCAAACCAAGGAGATGTTAGGACAGGAATCACAGCGGTTGGTTGTTAAGAGCTCGCTTCCAAGGGGCTACGTTTTTTGTTTGTGGCAGCAGTGAGCTACTGCTGGTGAAATCACTGACGCCATGGGAGCATCGCAGATAAAGATCATCGGAGAGAGAGTCAACAGGAAATAAGAAGTTTCCCAGATATTCTGGGCATTTAAAAAACAAATGGTGAAATACTGACAAAGGGAAGCTTCACTTTCAGTTCAGATTTCTTATTTAAGGAGAAGTTTCTAAGTAAGTTTTTCAGTTGAAGAGAACATACGCAAAGCCAGCAAACAGCTGCCAAAACTCAAAAATAGTATTTTTAAGTTAAGCTCTCCTCGTGGTCAAAGGCTTTTCATAAGAACAAAAGCTGAGGAAGCTACCTCAAACCATCCTAACTACCCCTAAAACCTGACTGCAGAAACAATTTTCAGATTGGGTCACACTTATCACCTTGGTTTCTCCAAAATTCCTAGTTATTCATGTAATCAGGTTGTTACCAGGTGTACATATAACAGCCAGAGGCTCTTTGCTCAAGACAGACTCCATACACCTTAGGGACCACTACTGAGATGGTCAGAGCTGCCTGGGATGCCGACACGCAGCTTTTGCTGGTGTTAAGGAGAACTCTGTATCCAAACCCCACAGGCTGCTTGCAAAGACTATCAGATTCTTATTACCACTCGGCAACAGCACTAGCCTCCCTCAAGTCCAGACAGCCCCAAACTTCATCCAGCATATCTATGAACCGGGCCAGAGAAGCTTGCTGGCGAGCTCCCCCGCCCCAGCCCCGAGGGTCCCAGCTGCAATCCCGCCTCGTAAGCGATCCAGAGCGCGAAGACCAGACTGCTTCTGAACAGTAGCCCAGTTCCCAGATCGAGTTACAGCTGCGGCATCCCATCTGGAGTGGGGTCTTACTTGGGATATGCAGAAAATGATCATTAAAGCGGGCCCAACAGCGCAATTGGCAGAGCATTGGCATGCCACAAGAGCGCGGGTTTTTCTTTCTCTGACACTAGGGGCATTTGCAAGACTGAGCAAAAGGTGCTGGGGAAGCGTGCACGCTTTCCAAACACGATGTACCCTCGCAAGCCATGCTTGCCCAACAGAGCAGAGGTCACCCGGCTTGCCGCAGAGCCCGGCACTCATTCGGCCATATCACAGTGACCCTGCGGTGAACGTGCAAGGGCATATTCCCATCTTATTTACCATTGGAAAACTTGTTCGTCTGGGTATAACTGGTTACACCAATTCCTGGGAACTGGCTTTCCTTCTATGCAAAGGGACTAGTTATTACTTCAAATAAGCAAAGTGTAAAGGAAGAAAAGGCTTATTCCTAGATAATTTATTAAAACCTTCAGCACTCAAGGTCAAGTTTCATACAATTACATTGTCTCCAGCTTCCTGCACTTTTAAGACTCACAGTGTTGGGTGGCAAAAACATCTATGCTAACAGGCTAGGGTATCTAAGGCCCTGAAGAAATGTTACCTAATTACACAATTACAGGAGGTACAGAAGGGTGTGAACTGTCCTTTGGCAGTGAAAATGCAGGACAAGATCCAGCAAACTTCATAGACTCAAGGAAGTGGAAAGCACAAGAAGCTTCACAAATTAATATTAATGATGGCAGCAACTCCCAAGGGGAAGTGAAACTGAGCCATGAAGTTCAGACCCAACTTTTCAGGGTGAAGGGAATGATTCGGATCCGAGGCTTCAATTCACTAATTATAAAACTTTAGGCCAGCCATGAAATTCAAGTCAGGTTAACACCACCATTAACCTAAGAGGCTTCTGGATTTAGGACCAAAATTCATATTTCTACTTTACAGGTTCAGGCACTTATCCTAAATGAGCTTCAGCTGAAATTAATGCACACCTGAGTAGTCTCTTAGGACAAAATCTGCATGATATGCAAGTGAGGAGGTCACCACATACACAGTGAAATTCCAAATCAAATCAACAAAGACTTCCCAAAAAAGATTTAGTTGCATTGTTTAAGCTCAGGACAGATTTTATTCAGAAAGCTCATGACTAGAAACTTTTTTTTTTTTAAATGGATGCCTGTTGCTACAATACAAGATTCTCCAAGGTCAGTAGCGGGCCTAACTTTGCCCTCTCCACCACCAACAGTGATCTCAGCAAAGCTAGTTAGGAGACTACAAAATACTTTGGGGATTAAAAAAAAAAAAAAAAGCAAGCAAGCAAACAGAGGCCAACCCAAAGCACCCTATGCTATAGAAAACAAATGCATACTTTAACATCTAGCTTAAGGATTCCACTATTATCTCATTCACACTCATAAGAATCAAGCTCAAGACAATCAAGCTCAAGTGAATAAAACAGGAAACGAAAGCATTTTTCTTCATACCCATACTCGTTTCAACTAAACTATTCCATCACGTGAACAGATGTGTGAAAGGTCTAGAGAAAGCCATCTAGCCAAAGAAAAGTCCCAAGATAAACCAAGATGCAAAATTTTATTGAAAATTAATGTCACACATCAATATAGCAACAGCCTCAGAAACACAAGAAAATGTTTTTGGTATTAAACACACAGACTACATGGCGTTTGAGGATTCATTTGAAATGTATGGCTTTTCTCTCAATTTTTTTTAAAACAGGTATTATAAGAATGTCATGCACAGTGATTTTCATTAAAATTGTACTTACTATGTCTCAAGAAAGATTAGAAGTAGGAGCATTAACATTTCTTTGATATCAACGCCAGTGAAATGCATTTTAATATCAAGGTATAAGGACTTCAATTAAGAGACTATTATACTTCTTGGAACAGTCTGATACGAAAGGCACTGAGTCACATTCTGCAACTGATTTTTCTCTCTTCAAGAGGCTATGTAATTATTTAGCCAATAACATTTGTAGTTATGCAAGCTCATATGAGGGCAGTCGCCTCTCATGCTTCAAGGCATATACTGATCATCTCAAGAGGTCAGGAAGGAACTTCCTTCTCCCACATATGAAGCACAGTTCAGTTCACGGATTACCTTGTATAATTCTGTGCTGTCCCAGCTCACTGGATATCAGCCCTTCACCAGAGGTAGGAAACTGCTTGGATAGACCAATTACCTGATTCAGCAGACAAGTCCTAGAGTCCTCATTCACATTAGATGAGCACACCGTCATGTAAGCAGCCTTAATGCAAATGACATCAAAGGTTCATTAAGTGCAAGAATAGGGCAGCTCAGGCTCAGAGAGTTTAAGATTTCACTCAAGCCCCTGTGCCTACACTTTGCCGTCCCTGAAGACCTAGAGCTAGTCACAATGCAGAGAGACCCAAGTGAAATCAAAGCTGTCCAGTTCTGGGCCCGCCTTTCCTTACAGTAGCCACAGCAAGTGCAGCAAGGATAAATAGAAAAGTTCACACATGGTCAACGTGCCCATTGGCAATGTTTTTTCAAGTAAGGTTGCCCACTGGGCTGCATAACACTGGGATGTCATTGATGTAGTCTAGTAATGGCACACAAATGACACAGAGGATGCTCAGTTGCACTCATCCACTTTGAAGGCCCGTGAAGCGGGACACTAAAAAGCAGAGAGATGCTCTCCACATCTCAAACAGCTGCTATTCTAAAGCAAGCAATATTGCATCTTTTCAACCACACGAGTGGTTTGTAAGCTTGGTAACTAACTGGGAGCGTGGAAAGGAGGAGCCCTGATGGTCACTAGGCAGACAGCAACTACAGCACAGGGACAAGGGTGCCGATAACGACTCCCCTTAGATTTCAGGTATGGGAATTTCCCAAGGCAGGCAGTGGATGCAATCTGCTCTCCAGGGAATGGAGCTATAATACAGGGAGTAGATATACATCAGCTAGTTGACATAGACTGATATGACCTGACTCGACCGATAAGGCCCAATTAGTCTACTTGGTTATTCCTTGAAAGGAAAAGGCTTACTCTTCTGAAGCCCCAGAGATGACAAAGAAGCAATCAAAAGACAGCTGGGAAAAAGTTTTCTTCTTTTATCTGCAAAGGACAGACTACGAAGCAACTCCAGTTGCTTCCAGCTCCAGGTTATTTGACTAAACAAAAAAAAAAAACCACCAAAAAAATCCACCTTCTAAGATAACCACCTAGTAGCTGGAGAGCAAATCAAGTCACCATTAAGACCAGTTTCACAATCATCATCCTTTTATAGGTAAGGAGGACAAATCCAAAAGCCTTTCCAGAGGACAGTGGGATCCAAATAATTTACATTCTTGTTTGGTGAAGTCCCAGGTGCTGTATTGCCCATCATGGTACAAGAGATTTCCTAGAGGTCAGACCAGATAATGAACTGGAGCATGAGCTGGAATCTCCTGGTGTGGGCCGTGGACACCTTGTATCTTCTGGTGGGCTGCCTCCTCAAACTTGGTGGTGGACAGGCCCTGGAACAGAGCTCTAGATACAGATTAGTGTGTCCCTGTTGCAGTATTTCTGTATTGCCATCCACAAGCAGGCAAGACCAAGATCCAGGAATAAACCTTCATTGGAAGGACAGACTGACAGTGCCAAGCATAATCCTGTGTCTGGGCTTCATTTGCAGTTCAGATTCCCACCTCTCACAGGGAAAGGAATAGTATTGCCTTTCTTCTTCCAAATAGAAAGGCACAGAGAAATAGTTATATGCTTTGTGATCTCAAAGTGCTTCCTGGAGTTTCCAGGCAAAGTAAAGAGGCACTTGATTTGGTTAGTTTTACACAAGGAGTGATGGTAGAGCTGCAACTGTATGAAATTGTCACTGCTAGTATTTAATTAGTTATTATTTATACTTAATCACAATTTTGGGGGCTCTTGTCCATCAGCCCTCCCCCACACTGCTATAGTACCACAAGTCTTGCTAAGACAACAAAGGAGATATCCAGAGATGGGATACGGCTCTCAAAGTACGAGTCATCACCTGCTCAGATCACAGCTCTGCTGCCTGGAAGCAGACGATGTGATGTTCAGAGATAAGAGTCTTCTCCCACTGCATCAGGCTTTTTTCCTTGGTGGGTGGCCAGGAGGCCTGTTCTGCATTTGGGAGGCACCTTCTCTTCAGGCTGTGTCTAACCACAAGTGTGTCAGAGCTGGGTACGCACCTGCCCCAGATAAATCCACCATGGACTGCACTGCAGGCACACAGGTCCCCATCAGTAATGATCCAGCCCCCTGTGTTTCTCAGGGGCTGCTGATCACTGGCATTTGCAGCCACCGCTAATCTGGGCAGACACCAGCCCACAGGGAGCACCGTTGCAGGTATACCTTCAGGAACTTCTTCACTATTTCCTGCAGCTGTCAACATTGGAGGATTCCTCAGGAGAGATGCCACTGCCTGAGAGCGTGGGTTGAAGGACACTTCTCTACCAGCATCAGGGGCTGCTCTTCATGTAAGGATGTTTGAGCACCTCTCGGTGGGGAGAGCCACAGCAGGCATCATGCCCACCCTCAACCAGCTCCTCCCTCATCACCAGCATCCGCACTGAGTGCCACGCTCAGCAATGCCAGGTTAATTCCACAGCGTGTTTCTTGCCTGTTGATTGTTCCTCCTTTGTGCTGGTCTGGGCTTGACACTTTGAGATGAAGTTTCCAAAGGGTTCAAATCCACCTTGTCAAGCCCCATACAAATGGCCTTCAGAGGTCGAGTTTGATGCAAGCAGTGCGAGGATTTACAAGTCCTTGCTGAGGAACAGGTCTCCTGTGGCAGAAATTGCTAAGCCAGGATGCACTTCACAGACACAGTAAGCAAAGCCACTGGTTGCAGGATTAATGGACAAGGTGGGCATGGCCTGAGGCCACTTGGCTAAGTCAGCTGCAAAATATGCTGGCACCACCTTCCTTTGATCTGTGAGGTTTGTAGTGGTGGGGTAAAATTTAGTAGGGTTGATGAATACTCTAAAGCAACATCTAATAACTGCTGAATGTCTGCAAGGAAAGGGGCAAGCTCCAACCCCTTTTCACAGGTAGGGCAACGAGCAGTTTTGGACGCTCTACCCTTTACACCCTCAGCTGCAAAGGGATAGGGACACTGGGCACACATGGATGTCTTCACGCAGAAAGACTCCAACCTCATGGTCACCTTGTGCAGCTCAGCCCACCACTTGGATCAAGCCCACAGAGTCAGGAGGGACCTTTCTAAGTTCAGCAAAGCTGGATTAATGCCAGCGGTACTGGTGCAAAGTCAAAGTCACCCACTCTTCCCTACAATTTTGATGTATTTTAGATCAGACCCTTTATGATTGGAAATAAGGAGAAATAATTCATGATGCCAAATTAGTGGGCATTTCTACAGGAAAAAAAAATTGATTTCTTACCAGTGCCAATTCATGTAATTATTACCTCCCTCTGTCCAGCAGTACAAATACTTCATCTACTTGCACTATTACTGCATGACCAGCATTAAAACAGGCCAAATTGACTATCACAGACTGTTTAAACAGACCCAACCCTCTTCCATCCCCCCACCCCCAGCCCATGAACACATTTTTAATTTAAACAAGACAAGAGGCATTTTAAAATTGAGACCTGCTCAGAGAAACCCTGCCGAGTTTCACAAATACAGAAGTAACAGGAAAGAGTATCAACAGGTTACAAAACCAGGAAGAAAACGTTAACAACAAGACAGACGACATTGTGGTTCCTGACCTCCCAATGCTACGGGCTACAACTAAGAGGTCTGTAGAAGTGTCTGTTGGTTTTGCAAAGTTTGAGTCCCTTCGGGAGATTACTCTCACTATTTACTCTGTTGCAATCAGGCTGTGTATTTGCCCCACTGTTCCTAGTCCCACCAGCTGGGCAAAGCAACCCCACCAGCTCAGTTTATGGATATACTGATGGGTTTGGGGGGCTGGAATGTTTTAGGATGGCATCGGTCTGTTTGGGAGGGTCTCTCCTTGAGTCCGTGAGTTCAGTCCTGAAGCAGGCCGAAAGGAGACTGTAGAGAAGGAACCAGAGAAAAGAAAAAGGTGAATGTACAGGACCCTTCACCAGCCACCACGAGAGAAACAGTCACTTTCCACCTTCATGATCACAGTATGGGCTTTGAAGGAGGGGAAAAGCAGATGTCTTAGCACCTACAGTGAAGGTATGAGACAGGGAGATTTAGAAAGTCGGAAAACCCCAGGTACAAATGAATGCTTGGCAAGGAAGAGAAAACAACTAGTTGATAGGGAAATCCGATTTCTGCGTCCCAGTCTCATGGGTGCAAATAGTGCTCCCATACTGTTCCCAGTGACAAATACAAGAGGAAAAAAGCACTCAGTCAAAGGGGAAAAGGAGAGAAGCAGCCTCCATTGAGCCCACCTCAAACTTCAATTACTTAAAAAACAAAAGCTGGTGCTAGGGAGAGAGGATGGTGTCTACTGTGAAAGGGTCATATTGATTACATCTCAACAAAGCTGGGGGACTCTCTGCGCTAAAGCCAACAGGTCTCTGGGGCCACCAGCTGATGTGGAAGGCACTGCACTCTTGGAGTCAGCAAAGCAACGCAGCACTTCTTCATATACCTAATCCTACACTTTTGCTTGCTTACTTTCATCTTGGCAATTCTCTAGTGAGAACACTATCCAAGTGCCTGGAGTTCACAACACATGCAAGCACAGCACTACAAAACCAAACCAAACCATGCAAAAATCCACTATTAGCTTCCACACCAAAAATGCACAGCTGGAGCACTCCAGGCACTGGATAGCTCGACTTTGTCATACCTCACTTGCAAGGCTAATTCCCTCTCATCTGGATAATGAGCTGTGCTGCTCACTAGACTGAAAGGCAGCCAGTGGGCTGGTAGCTGCAACCCTGCTGATATGAGAGAAACATTTGCTGGGATATAAGAGCCTGCTGGGACATAAGAGCCCTCTTCCTGGTAGCCGCTGGAAGACTTTGTGAAATCCCTTCAATCATGCTATGGCCAATTCAGATAGAGACTGTTCTGAAAACAGCACTCAGCAGGGTGAAACTCACCATGGGAAATTTTGTTGATGTTTTCCAATGAAGCCCTTAAAGACTGTGCAGATACTCCCTGGGAATATTGATGGTAAATGTATTTCACAGTAGAGTATTGAAGAAACTTTCCCTCCCCAACAAGGCACAGGCCCCCTCTGGTATCTCTGGCAGCAGGGATCTTCTGGCAAATCCATGTATTAAACAACGGTGGCAGACCATGAAAAGGAAGTCTTCTAAATAAACATGCTGTTCAAATATGGGCCCCAGGATTTGGCAGTGAAAAAGGAAGAACAGAAACTGCAGCTGAAAAAAACTTCCCACCTATGATCATGAAGGTATTTGGCATAACAGTAAATAAGAGAAAACCATGCACAAAGGAGCAGAGAGAGGAGATGAGACAGAGAAAGATTGTGGTCTGGTGCAGTGTGGAGCATTGTAGTATTTTTTGTTATCTTGTGGGACACAAAGCTTTCTGCTTGTCACCAGATTTGTCCTTTTTATTCCAGAACAGTAAGACAGTTGCATCTGCTGGCCTGCCAAATGCCATGCTGGTCTGTATGTGCACGAGAGCAATTATACAATTGTCTTCCAAAATGACAAATTTATTTTTTTAAAGCTATCTTTCACCATAATAATCTCATCCTTGCTTTTCCTATTCTTCAAAAATGATGAAGCTTTCCGTGTTGTAGTAATTAAAGGGAAACTTCTTCCCACACACCTAGACAGCTTTTCTATGTTAACCATTGCTCAGAAAAGTAAACTGAAAAAATCAAACAATTCCTCCATCAAGGCTTGACTGCGGAGCACACGTGGATGCAGCTCCATTTTGAGAATAAAGAGCCAAAGGCAACTCACAAACATCCTGGCCACACAGAGACCTGCTAGGACCTACAGCTTCCTACACATTCGAACCTGGTCACTGCATGTGCACTTTCCTAGCTCCCAGTTTTAACACAGACTTTGAACGAAAGCAAGCTGAGACTGAGTTTTGAAAGTACATCCCTACCTATAAAGCAAAAGGCATTTTCTTTGCCTTTGGCTTTAAACTAAAGGGGGGTAGATTTAGACTAGATATAAGGAAGAAATTTTTTACGCTGAGGGTGGTGAAACACTGGCCCAGGTTGCCCAGAGAGGTGGTGGATGCCCCGTCCCTGGAAACATTCAAGGTCAGGTTGGACGGGGCCCTGAGCAACCTGATCTAGTTGAAGGTGTCCCTGCCTTGCAGGGGCGTTGGACTAGATGACCTTTAGAGGTCCCTTCCAACCCCAACTATTCTATGATTCTTTTAAAGCCAGAACAGACCCACAAAGGAGTCACTGTGCTGCTGAGTTTGGCCAGCCTGGCAAGGAAGCAGTGGCAGGACATCTCCCAGCAGCATGCAGTTCACTGAACCTGCTCGCATGCAAGGTTGCTCTTACCCAAACCAGTTCCTACAAAGTGTCTTCTCTCCCCATTCTCACATCGAGACCTGAAGCTCCTTTACGATTCTTTTTTGGGGTGCAATTGCATCTATGAGTCTTTTCAGCCTAAATGCCCCTTAGGCCTGAACACATTCCTTCAGAAATTAAGTCATACCCTGAATTATTGAGGAAAAAGCACTAGAACCCAACCGCACCTAAGAAGCTATTGCTTGAACATGCATTTCAGCACAGGGGACCCTGCCTGATGGCAGGCTGTCAGCAGAGACAACTGCAGCAGCTCTGGACAAACACTGAAAGTTATTTTTCTCCCTACTCCTGGCATCCTTAGAAGCTCTTAATCTTTCTCCCCAGTATCTGAGCACACTCAGCAGCTGAGAAAAATGAGTATATAATTGGACAAGTGCCAGGAGACATGCTAAAAGAAGTTTCATTAAATTAAATGGCTGGACACATACGCGCTGGTCTTAAAGGTAACACAAATACCAACCTCAGTTGCCAGGAACCCATCCTATTGATATAGGAAGAATGAAAACAGTAATTATGGCAAAGCAACTGTCAGCACCAAGTGAAAGCTGTCATCTGCTGCCGTCCATTTCTGCTTAGAAAACCATTTCTCAGCTGAAATGGCTGTAGTTCAGGTGGAGCTTTGAAGACATGCAGCTGAGCGCACAAAGACCGCCGTGCCTAGCAGCTAGTAAATACAAGCTATAGTATATAGAAACAGTGCAGATGACTGATAAAATTCTCATTATTATTATTATTAAAGTACCTCAAAAAAAAAAAGTCCAGAGCCCCTGGATGCTCCAGCCATTTTGGCAGAAGGCTTTTTTCCCCCCTCCACAAGCCTCCAGCTGACACTAAAACCACACAGGTCGAAATGTGAACACATGCAGAGATCTGGCAGAAAGCCGTGGTATTGCAGAAGTCCTGAGACAAGGCCAAGGCACTGAAATAAATCCCTACAGGCTCAAGTGGGACTTACGTGGTGCCTTGGCCTCGTGCTAACCTCTGCAGAGGAATGAGTTGTACCCACAGCCTCTTGACGCGTGAGCTTACCAGCAGGAACGCATGAGATCCTAAGCACTACCGCTGGTGGCTACCTACAGCCCGAGCGGCTATTTTCTGTCACCCAATACAGCAGGTGAAGCAATGGCCATGAATGACACTGCTTACGGTCTGTCTGGGAAGTCATTCTCTGACCCAGTCTCTGTAACTGCAAAGCTTTGGGAACGGAGGGGAAAATGGAAACCAAACGCTTATTTGGCCCTTCTTCTCCCCATCCTCCTGCCACTTACACCGCCCAAAGTAATCCTGGCGCAGCCCTGCCAGCCAAGTTCAGACAGGGACTATGTCTGCCTGGATGGAAAGTTTCTCATGCGCAATGTGGAGAGTCAGTGACAAAGTATAGTTTTTAAAAACACTTTAAAAGTGCACGCGTAGAGTCTTTCTTTGAAGTGCCCACTGGTCACAAAGCAGTTCTTACATGCTTCATCCTTGCTTCCAGACTTTCAGCTTCCCTTTTTATAGCTGAGGAACCTATAGTATTTATACCCCACTGAGACATCAGCCCTCCAACAGCACCAGAAATGCACAGCAGTGGGGTCTGAGTGCTCGGCCGAGCCAGTGCTCACAGTCCTGGCTTCACATGCTCTTGGCAAGATATATGCTCAGGTGGACACCCTCGAGAAGGCGTGGAGAGGGCTCCACGTTCGCTGCTGTTCCCACAGAGCAGATGAGAGAAGAGCACTCCCACCCTGCGCTCCCCAGCTCGGACACACATGTGCACTGGGTTTCTGTCTGCAGGCTGTTCAACAGCACTTGCTGTGCCTTGGGCTCCGGCTGGAAGTCAGGAACAAGGCGCTGAGCCTGTCCTCATTCACCCTCCAAGGCCAAAAGGTGAATTGTGTGGGACAAGAGACTAGAGAGGGACCTTGCAAGCAGTCAGGATGTGCGCTTGGGGAAGGAGGACTGCTTCATCCCACTGTGCAGGTCGTGAAATCTGAATCTCAGACTCATGATCTCTCAAGCTCTGGTCCAGAAGCTCGGTTTTGGCCAAATTCCTGGCATCAATTTCTACCAGCTCTGACCAGGGGGTTAACAAGCAGCAATGTTGTTGGAAAGGATTTTGCCAACGCAGTACTCTCTGAGCGCTTGGCCCTCGGTTGGGTACCACATCCCTATGAACAACTGTGCAGAAGCCTTCTGTGTCTCTCTCCTCTCTCCCCCTTCACACCATCCTCACTGCACAGGTCACTGCAAGCACACTCATACTCACTGCTTCTGGAGCAAGTGCTGGTGCTGCTGCTGCTGCTGCTGCCGGTAGGTCTCAATCGTGTGCTGGGGAAGGTACTGCATCAGTTCCAGGGACTCTTTGATCTTTAGTAGCATTTCATACGTCTCCCGTCCCCTCACCTGCATCATGGGAAAAAGAAAAGAGGGAAAAGAAAAGCCTTAACCTTCTGCATCTATAGTGACAGCCACCTTAGCGAGTTTTAGATAAAGTCACGTAAACAACCAGAGCAGAATGCAAATAGTCTGTTTACACTCTATGCATATGCAATAAAACCGCTAAGCCTTGTGCTAGAGGTACAGCAGATAATGTTGAAGAGCAATAGTCTAACACTGCAGGCTAATGAACATCTTGGGGTTGTCATCTGACTCGATGTAAATCTGTGCCAACCAAAAGCAATATTCTGATCCAATCTGTTAGACATAAAATGTCTTTACCTGCCTCAGATGTAAGCAAATCTGGTGCTGAATCTTACATGCCTTGAGGGAAAAAAAAGAGTACTTGAATTTGGGTGTTGGGTTTGGATCTCCCTTCTCCTCTAAGCACACCGTGGTCTGCGATTTATCCAACTAAATGTGGCTCATGGGGAAGCAGCTAAACAGCCAATTACAGATACTTCTTGCTCTTTCTGATCCTACACTTAATACAGTGTATTTCACTTCTCTCACTCCACAACAATTCTAATACATACAAAAACCAAAGAAACATCCACCTTTGTCAGCAAGACAACACCCATTAGCTCTAGAGAAAGCTCAAGTGCCACAGAGCCAGAAATGACAAACGAGGAAACCCAGTTAGGTCTCCAAAACAATATTTCCACCAGGACAGACAGATTACTTGGGATATTCTCATATGCCTTGCACAAAGCACTCCCAGTCAGCAGCTAATGGGATTTTTTTTTTTTTTTTCCTTGGAATATGGTTTTAAAATAGATAGCTCTGGGGATTTAAAAAAAAAAAAAAAAGATATTCCACATCCCATCCTCAGTTCTCTTTGAGGTCTAGGTGAGCAGCTGACTTGCCTCAAGGCACTGAGGAAGATACTAAACACAGGATAAATGCAAAGATAGAGAGAACTCACCGGCAAGTATAAGAGCTCATCATCTGGGGAACGTCTTTTTTTGATAGATGTCATCTGTATGCCATGAGTTCCTTGTCGAAAAGCTGGAAGAGAAACCCCACAAGCATCCCATTAAAAAAAAAAAAAAAAAAAAAGGAAGGGGTGGGGAGGGGGGAGAGAGAGATACAAAGGAGAGACATGAAGTGCATGGCCAGCTCGAATCCACAGTGCTCTGACAGCGTCTCTGCCTGAGCCACTCCAGAACTGTGCTTGCAGCTCCTGGCTCCATAAGACAGACACGACTTTGCAGATGTTGGGTGGCCATACGGCTTGGGGAAACACGTCAGCCAAGGAGCTGTGGGTATATGGCAAAACCCCAGCAAGCCATACCTAGAACAAGCACTGGCTCTTTGCAGGAAAGACTGTGAGCTTTGGCATTACAGTGCTCATGAGCTGTCAGTGGATCAGTGATCCACGAAGATGAGACAGCAGGCAGGGAGCACGCAGAATTCACTGTGAAAACAAAGCCCCACTCCAATCTGCCTCCTGTCAAAACCTGCTGCCTTGCTGTTCAGCCTAGTGCCATCACTGAACATATGCGGAAAACCAAAGCTGGGTTTCCACATCTTGCATGTCTGATGAGTACGTTGCAATCTTCAGAGTACAGAGAGAGGCCGCTTGCCAGAGCACCTCTGATGCACAGTGATACACAGCAGGGTTTACGTGCAGTCTTAATCTAGATCGCTGTGGCTGGAAGACACATGCCACAGCATGTGCTCTCCTCCTGGCTAGGACGAGCAGAGAATGACAGCACAGTCCCAAACAAGCAGTAAAGGTTCAAAAAGTGGTTACGGAGTCCCAACGATGTACCTTGAGGGTGGCAAATAAACACCCCCTCCAGCCACTGCTGGCAGGGCTAATCTAACACAGGCAGCGCTGCAAGGGAGCCCACAAACCCAGATTGTCAAATGCCGTTTTGCGAACACCAGCTCATTTTTCAGGCTGATTCACCTTGGGAGAACAGACGACTAATGCCCTCCTGCCTCCAAGCTCATGCACAGCACCGCTCCGTCCCTGCGGCACAAGCGCCAGGGTCGCACCTGCAGCCGGTGACAGCACGGTCTGCAATCTGCCCAGCTCTGCCAGCTACTTACGGCGTTTCGTACCATCACCATTCTTTGTGCTGTCGGAGACTTGCTGCTTGCGGATGCTGTCCTCGTCTGCTTTGCGATCTCTGCCTGGGCAAGCGCAAATGCGGGCTTCGAAACATCGGCGGCCCAAGACTTGCCCACTGGGAAGAGAAGCGAAAGAGGAAACGTCAGCTGCTGGCTCAGATGGGAGCCAGCAGCATCCCTCAGCTTCGCACTAGACTATGCACAGAGAAACCCAAACCTCCCATTTCCCAGTCAGGATGTCCCAGGTGCCAAGTGTTGGGCAACTCCCACCTGCAAAGATGTGAAAATATCCTATGGCCCCTGGCATCAAACTCTCCCTAAGGATATGCAATGCTGCTCCGAGCAGAAGAGGAGCCAGAAGGCCACCTCTCAAGCAAAGGGCTACACTCATGGTGCACTACTTACTCTCTGGTTTCCAGTGTCACAATGATGAGGATCGGGCGACGGTTCATCCCTCCCACGCAGCTACTGTTACACATGAAGTTGTACAAGACTGTTGTGAACTCCGTACCAACCTGGATGAGACAAAGGGGATGTGCAGAATAGATGGCGGATGGAAAGCTCTGCTTTTTCCAGGCTCTCCACTTGTACTCCCACAGCTGTGCTACAATCAGACTAGCATGAAATAGGCCCCACCACAAGGCTTCTTTAAAAGAAATGAAGAGCTCCTGCTCTCAAGGGATAAAGGGAGTGTTTAAAAGCTCATTTCTGACAAAGAGGAAGAAGGGATTCATTGTGATAAGGATGGGGAAAGCACAAGATCCCGACTCCTTTGACTAGGGTTACAACCCCCACACCTTTGTGTGCTGGGGTGCCACCACCCTGAGCCCACAACATACCTGGGGCGGCTCGTAGGGGACCAGCACACTCTGCCTCCCGGTGATGGGGTCTTCTACATACTGGGCATGGCTGTTCCCTTCCACCCTGATCAAGTGGCTGGGAGGCGCAATCTGCCCTGCAAGGGCAAGGAGGCAAAAAACAAGAGACACCATTCAGCAAAACAAGCTCACGTGCAGGGCAGCAAGATCTTCCACCAAGGGAAACCCCTGCACCTGGCCCCAGAGGTCTATCAGAGCACACACGTGCCTCCCAGCCCTTAAAGCATCCCTTCTGCCCACTGACAGACACGAAAAGCAATGCAGACTTTTCTCAAGTTCACCCTGGACACTCGTGAGTAAACTTGGGAAGCCCGTGTTCAAGATCCCAGACTAAGCGAGCCCAAACATCAACTGAATGGCAGCTCACAGCAACTCTTCGAGCAGGTAACTCCATGTGGATTTTCACACCGGCTGAAAGCCTTTCTTTTCCTCCCCCTAACGTGTATACAAAGCAAATTCCTTCAAGTCTCAATCCCTACTCTTTTCCCCATCAACTGCTAGCTTTCTTCTGTTCCCTCCCATCAGTCTTGATACTAAGGAGCCGAAAAAGAATCAAGCAGCAGGAGAAATATGCATTTAATTAACGGTCAGCTTGAAAAATCACGCTTGTTTAGAGCGGCAGCAGAAGGGAACATGGTTGTCTTTGTTTCTAGGCCCCTTTCCAATAATTAAAAAAAAAAAAAAAATAGTTTCCTTCCTGCAAACTTTCTTCAGTGTTTCTACAACATACAACTAAATTCTGAGGAGAGAAGCCTGTTATGGGTTCATCCGAAGAATTTGTTTTGTGTTTGAACTGTTCATTTCTTACTCGAAATACAGCATGTTTCTAGAGAAATAATTATTTCAGAACAATAATTTCAAGTTTTAGGTTTTTTTTCTTTCTTAAAACTCCACCACTGAACCAGGTATCAACCCTCAAAAAATCCAGTACTGTCAGAAAAGCACTTTCTAATGTGAAAAACCATTTGAAAAGAACTGCCTCACTCCACTCTGATTTTACACTCCAAAGTCCTTGCTTATTTTTGGGCTTGTCTAGCTGGCTGCATTATAACCAGCAAAGGGAGCAGGATGTCTCAGGAGCCTGGATAACTGACACCAACTGGTTTTTTTTTACAGTAGGAGATAAATAATGCACGTAGAATAAAACAGATGCTCATCTGAACTTATGTGAACTTAAAGAGTCCAAGGCAAAATGAAGCCCAGCCCATGAGTTTGCAGAAAACCCCAGGACATTTTTAAAACAGCTGCTACTTCACTAACATGAGGAGAAGCAAGTAAAAGATTAAAACATTAATACTGAACCCATAGTGTTAAATGTACAGGAAGGTTGCCTACAGTTGATGCCTACAGTAACGCATTTAGCATTATCCTGCTAGAGATAAACAGCCCCTCCGTCTTTGAGGCGTGGATTAAGGACTGGAGATGATATTGCATCCTGTTACTAGATCCCTGTCCCAGTGACATGGAAGCTCATTCCTGAGCACAAGAACAGCTGCTTCTCATTGTGGGAGCAAAAGCGGAGCGGGGAAAGGCTGCCAGAAGGGCACTGCCTGCGATGGGGACAGACATCCATCCAACCTGGGCAGGCGTGAGGTTTATTTTGGTACTTTCTTCCCAAGGACATGCTTGCACAGGGGCAGCTAAAGTATAGTATGAAGCTTCCTGCTAAGCACGGGAAATAAAAAGCTGCACAAGACGCTGCAGGGAGGTCTGCTTCCAGCGGGTTTGCTGTGAAGCTGCTGCCAAATCCCTGCACCGGCCACTCGTCAGCCAAGCAGCTTTGGAGAGGGACTGCCAGCAAAGCACTGCCCTCCTTACCCTCGTTGAACTCCCGGCTCAGCTCGTGGTTCGGGCAGCGTTTGACCACTTCGGTGACATGCTCAGCTTTCTTGTAGACTGGCATAGCCCTGATGACGGCTCCCTGGGGCGGCGGGGTCATCACTTTGATCTGGATGGGACATGTCTTGGCGATCTGGCAGTACAGCTTTTTCAGTTCAGTGGAATACTGGATGGGGAAAAGAGCAAGAGAGAGTCAGGACGTTCAGCTAGAGGTGGAGGCACGCCGGAAGGATGGAGATGGGTTTGCACACATAGCTGAATGCACCAGCTACTGCATGTGCATTGCATTTGTTCACAGAACAGCCACACTTCCAGACAAGTGGCAAAAACCCTAGACCTTTACTTGTTTTAGAATAGCAGAGTATAACTGTGCAGCTTAGTTTTCCCAAAGGCAAAAACCTTCAGATAAAGAGCACTACTTTTACATGAACAAATACAGTCTTTATTTCTCTTGGGCACATACCCCCTCTTCCAAGGGACACACATTACCCACCTAACAAAGCGGACACTATTCTTTTCACAATACACTGTAATCCTGGAAGCATTGGAAACCACACATAAAGTGTTTCATCCTGTTTTGTAAGAAGCCCTTCTACTTTTGCAGAGGGGCGAAATAAAAACATGAACCTTGGAATTGAACAGTACTTGAAAGCAAGACCCTGACCAATTTGGGAGTGTACCAAATCTGATGTTTCAGTCATCTTTCAAAAGCATCTCACACCTCTTGCTGACCACCTCTATAGCAATCTCCACACTTCTAAACTCAAAACATTATGTCCACGAAAGAGGTAAAAAATAAAGTAGTGAAGAATTTTTTTTTTTTTTTTTTTTTTTTTTTTTTTTTTTTTTTTTTTTTTTTTTTTTTTTTTTTTTTTTTTTTTTTTTTTTTTTTTTTTTTTTTTTTTTTTTTTTTTTTTTTTTTTTTTTTTTTTTTTTTTTTTTTTTTTTTTTTTTTTTTTTTTTTTTTTTTTTTTTTTTTTTTTTTTTTTTTTTTTTTTTTTTTTTTTTTTTTTTTTTTTTTTTTTTTTTTTTTTTTTTTTTTTTTTTTTTTTTTTTTTTTTTTTTTTTTTTTTTTTTTTTTTTTTTAAATAATCAAAGCTCAGAAGAGTTGAACAGCCCAAAGACCAGGTCCGTCGTGGGACCTAGAGCACAACCCAGCACCTGGCTCCCAAAGGGAGGTTGTGACCATCCCAGGGTGTGCAATGAACACCTGGAGCAAGAACAAGATGCTCTTATTCACTGTGCTGATTTGGAGCATATTAGATTGTCTCTTTTAAGATGTTCCCCACTAAAGCAGTTAACACTGGTGCAGCATTTTCCTGAAGTGTGTTCACATCTGGAAACCTTTACTCAGCAAAACATTGAGGCATGGGCTGAAGTCGTTGGTTCCTGTTCAAAAACCCTCACTGAAATAAGGGCATGTGCTTAGCAGGAATAGTTTGCAAGGAAACTCTTATGTGGTTCAGTATAATGTAACCTGAACCCAGTTTTCTGGATGTCCCCCATGAAGGAGACTCTCCAGTCTCCTCTGCTGTACAAAGTTCTTTCAAAATACAGCACTTTTCATCAGTACCCTACTCCAGAGGCATTCAGTTTTCTCCCGGTGCTCAGACATTTGCGAGCGCAGAGCTCTCCCAGTAACTCTAACCACGTAACCCACAGGAATCGCTGGCATTTCCCCACTTCCATCTCTTCAGTTCTCGCAGAGAAAGAAAAGTGAAAGCCCGAAGGTGGCTGTTTTCTCAAAAAACACCTCTAGTAGCCGTGGCCAATATGGCCCCAGTCCCAACTGTTTAGAGCATCGACAGGTTCATACAGGTCGAGAGCACAACGTGGCCATCCGCCCTGCCAGGATGGGAAGAGCCGGCGCATGCATGGGTGGGTGGCGGGTAACGTGGCAACAGAAGGATTAGCTAGTGATATTCGGGGATTATTTGCATTTCAAAGTGTACACATGGCTAACATCGGAAAAACCAAAGTTGGGAGAGACACTGGGGAGGAGAGAGGGACTGAAAATAAGCCAAGCCGGTCCCTTCCCTCCTCACTCAACGCCACCCTGCCATATGGCAGAGGAGATGCTACAGGTATTTCAGCTAAGGAAAAAAATTCTTTAAAATGCAAAGGCCAAATTGTGTAATGTATTTTATGTGCCTGCAGGCTAGAGATTAAACCCACAAAGGATTTACCCAGCCCGCGGAAACGGGGAACATGCCAAACAATTACAAAAAAAAGTTGCGAAACAGATCTAGATGGTGATTTATATCATACATCTTTTTAACCTGAAATTCCTTATTGTTTTTTAATTAAAAAGCAATTCCTTACTGAAGGTAAGAGTGAGCTCACTATGTTGTCTTTTCATCTCAAGAGGTAGGAAAAGAATCGCTTATATTTGAAAGAGGAAGAAAATTTAGAAAGCATTGTTTCCCTCAACACATCAGTTTGCTAATAGTGTTGTGAAGGTTTCAAGGACAGAAAGCCTCAAAAAAAATCTCAAAAAGCCAACTAATTGCTTGGATGCCTTAACATCATTGAAATGTAAAGACATTGGGCACCCAAAAATGATGGGTTGAAATGAAAGCATAAATATGGAAGTGCGATGGCGCAGGGAGGGCACAGCACACGCCGGGAACCAACGTGTCTCGTATCTGCAGGCATTCGGAGAATTGAACAAATGGAAGGAGATACACACCCCTCAGTCATGGATCAGGAGCGTTGGTGTTGCCTGTAATTTTGTGTATAATATCTTCAAAGATAGAAAGCTGGGGTTACAAGAAGGGAAAAAAATATAATCACTGCTTTCAGAAGGACAGGAGAGGTGCCCGACACCAACACGAATACTGAGGCTCCAGGTCAAACAGCGTGGCCCCTCTGCCAGCAAAGGAAGGGATCTGCTCCTCGTCCACCCTTCGGCACCCCAACTATCAGACCCCTTAGGCTACAGTGAGCAAGGAAGGCATTGGACCTGCAGCTTAAATTCAGAAAGCAAACAGCCAAGGGCTAATGGGTTATGATGAACAAGCCTGTGCAACAAAGAAATATATACATATATATGTGTCCTCAAAACACAGGAGAGGAGCTCCAGGCTCTGACCAACACCTTGAACTTGGCACGTCAGACAAGGAGGGTGACCAGGAGCCCACCTCTGCTTCGGAACATAGTCAGGGCACAGGGAGGCAAGCAGCAGCACCCAGCAGAGGCGGATGAGACAGCAGGAGGGCTGCGCCGCCTTTTTGTCACCCAATTGCAAGAGGAGTTCAAGCCTCACGGGCACTACACAGGGCTTGGGGTCGTGGCATATCACCATGATTTCATCTACCTCAGGCACAGCCAGCTGCAAGCATGCAATCGCTGAGTGGCCGGTCATTTAACACCCGTGTAAATCTGTCCACGGGGTACCTGCTGTCAGACAGTAAGGGGCTTGAGTTTCCCACCCTGCCAACTTTGCTGCAACCGTGGGTAACCTGACGCCCAGCCATCTATTGGCATAAATAGATGCGAACAACTAGGTCATGGTGACTTCATACTGGATCAGTGATAATCGCTATATCCACAGAACAAGACAGGATATTGTATATAGATTTCAAAGCAAATAAGCATCAGAAAAAAGAACCCTGAGGCAGGAGCTGTCTGTGCATTCAGAGAGCGCCTGCAAGCAAGGGTCGTCCCTCTCGGCACAGGTGCCTCTCCCTAGCGGTCCCCAAACTGCCCCACCTCGCAGAAGGCGACAATCCCCCTGCCCACCATTTTGCTATGGGAACTGACAGACACTCACTGTATGAGGGGTAAGACGGTGAGACCAGCAATTCCCAGAAATCTAGAGCATGACTATTAATCAACACACTCCTGTTACTTGCTAGTGTAGGAAAATTAAATTAATTAGGAGTAAAAAATACCAAAAATGAGCTTGACCCAACCAACAAACCTGTCCTTTAGCGAGATGACAGTAGTCATGATCTAGCAGCAGGAACAAAAGCTGCGCCAGCAGCCTGAAGAGCGTGAACACCACTTCTACCAGACATACAGACCAGAAAGTTGTTTAAAACAAAAGAGCGGAGCCTGGTGATGTGTTATCCACTCGAGAGGGAGAGGAAAGAACTTTGGCTCGGACTTTTCTTTGGGGTTTGAGTGCTGCACGTCATGCCCAAATAAGCAGACTTCAAGAGATTGCTAAGAACAACAGTGAATTTAGCTTTTTGCTTAATAATACGTTTTAAAAGGAAAGAAGAAAACATTCCAGCGCCTGCAGCCCTGCCCTCCCCACCTGCCTGTGCAGACATACTGTATTACCCACTCTTGGCACCCTGGCTGGTAATTCAGTATCACAATACACACACGCCAGCTACCATCAGGCAACACCTGTCTGATTTCTCAGCAAGCCCCTTCTCCGGAAGGTGTGTCAACAAAGGGTTTAAAGGAGAAAACAAACCAAAACACTTCTCATCTCTCAAATGGAGAGTTTTTGCTATAAAGGACAGAAGTCTCCTGGAAGTAAGTACTGCGTGCAATACAAGCTGCAATAGATTTTCACTGAGCATTCAATTCCCCTGCTAAAGTCTGATGCAGTGAAATCCCCCAAGCACTACTTTAGAAATCTACCTCTAATACCGGTCTTACCATCTGATCTAGCTGAGGGATTACGGCCCCTAAGTCTTTAAAAGGAGCAGGGTTCAGCCAGCTCTGCGAAAGCTGACGGATGTCAACTTGAAGGTGATCCCAGAGGTTGGCTTATGGCGTGACAGCTCCCTGAGCGCCTTCTGCTCAGATCAACAGGTCTTTCGAATCTTTTGCAAACTTCTTTCAAGAAGTCACGTTTATAGTTCAACTCAGTTAAACACTAGATTCATTTTACTTGATGTTTTCAAAGCCGTCAGTCAGCTGTGCTTTCTCTCCTTCCAAACTAACTCCAAGAAGGGGAAAAAAGAACAGGTTAGAAGAGTGGGAAAGCAACATCTACTTGCACCAAAGAATTTGCAGATGAGAACAAGGAGTCGCAAAGAAATAGAAAATCCCCTGCATAAGGTTTATTCATTTAGGAGAAAGCAGGCAGTGGGAAGAAAGGAAGTTATCTACTGAGAATAAAAATTGAGATTTACGCATGCACCTTAAATGTTTTTGCTTTGATGAACAGTCATTTAACTTTTCATTCACAAAAAACCTGTTGGGGGCATGGGGGGGACACCAGATACATGTGTGCACACGTGCACACACGCTCTTAGGAACTGACTTGTACCCAGAGGACACTCAGCGGGGAAGCCCAAGAGCAGCTCTACCAGGAATACTGTGGACGTGGACATCTCCTGCCAGATTTAACCTTTAGCTCAGCATAACCTTAACCCTGCTGCTTACTAGTCGACTTGTTGCAGCTCCAGTTTGAGGTCCTTTATCTCATCAGGCTCCAACGAAAAGCAGACAGCTCGCCGCTAGCAGAGTAGCAGACATTCAAACCACAGGCACGACAGCTAGCTCCAGCGATCACCACCCCTGATGTGCCTACAGATCCACCACGTGTGACGGCGGCCCCCAGACTCGCAGCCCACTGCACCAGCAAGACGC
>NW_008824061.1:1480696-1492058 GCF_000699105.1 Pygoscelis adeliae
CCACCGAGCCGCTGAAAAGGGACGCCTGCGCTCGGTTGAGCTGGCACAGCTCCTGCCTTGCGCTGTCGCCTGATGCAAAGGGAGAGAAAAGCAGGTTTTTTTCCTCTCTGGCAGATGTGGAACTGCGCGTACAACCACCTACTCGCCTTGGCAGAGAAAGCCAGCTCCGTCTTCCCCCCCGTCCCCGTACAAACCCCTTCGATTTTCCCTGCACCGCACTCCCGCCCAGTCCCCCTACCACCACCCCACAAACACCCTTCCCCAGCCACACACCCGGTCTCGGAGGACAGTGCTGAAGCAGGCCGAGGAGAGTGTGCACGGGGACGTGCACGAGTGATCACGCTGTAGTAGACCCCCTGAAATTCTCCAAAATACTGAATTCGGAGCATCCACTAGATTGTCCCACCTTTAGGAAAATGAGATCATTCATTCATGCGACAATACTTCAGCATCTCACTTGAGGCTCCCCAGAGATTTTAACTCAAAACTACCTTGATCAGGATCTGCTTTAGGAATACTCCTCCCTAACGCTGCCAGCAAAGCCACAATGGTAACTGAAATAACACTAATATTTTCCCATACTACCGTTGCACTGTGAAACAGTTGTAAATTTGAAAACTTCATGTCTGAGGGCTTTTACATTTCGGTTTCAAATCTACAAACTTACTTCATTGACAAATGAATACATCTTGAGGTTTGGCTTGAAAACACTTTTTTTAAAATGAACAACAAAAAAAGAATTAACTGAAAAGTATCCTGTTTCAAGAGAAAAAAAACCCTAATGGAAAACTTCAGAGGCAAGCTGGGAATTATTTTATGCATGTTTTTTGATACAAAGTGATGGCTGTAAAGGAAGGCTTTACTATTTGATTTTGTTACTTAAGTTCTCTTCCTTTGCTAGTCTATTTTATTTTTTTAAATCTTTTTGAAATTAACTTCTTTAAAAACCAAAACCATAAGACTCGTACCGTCAAATGACCTTACCTTGCGTACTCAGCTCACATTCTGTGTATCGTATCCAGCTATCTCTGTCGGTTTCTAAACTGAAACTTCAGCAGTACCAAATAGTTTCAGATGCTAACAATATCTAGCAATTTGCATTTCTGATAGGCTACTTTACACAGGAAATTTTGCAAGTGAGGTGAAGGTATGAAATGAGAGCGAACGTGCTGAAAGGCAAAGCTGAGCCACTGCTGAACAACAAACATCTTCCCCTGTGGGTCACAGTAACTGCCCACTGACGGCAGGATCCCACGTTACAAAATAACATGAGAATTTTCACTGAATGAAGTAGCTTCCACAGGGAGCATTTATTTTTATGTTATTACCCAAGATCTGAGGTACGCTCTCAGATACCTTCTTGCAAACACAAGTTCACATACCTACACAAAACACCCAAGAATTATCCTGACCATAGCATGGTTCCCTCCGATGCAGTGTAACATGCTAAAGCACACGCGCTTTGCCAGCGTACCAGGCTCTGAACGCTGCGCTGATTTCCATAGGATCAGTGTCTCCCAGCTTGTGATTCTGCACATCCCTGTGATGTTATTTTCATAGGCTCTGACGATTAACTGGTATTAACACAGTCAATTTACAGGCCAACAATAAAACACTAATTGTGGTAGCTCCTTCCTCGAAGGACACTTCTATTCGGATGATTTTGCAAGTAAAGCCTCCCATGCATGGGGCCTCGTGCTGCACTGTTATACTTCAAGCATTGGTTTTTGGTTTGGTTTTTTGGGTTTTGGGCAGGGGGGGAGGGTTGGACACAGGCTCTTCTTATCCTGTTCAACTCTCAGACTCTCAAGTTGATATCTAGGTCTCCCAGAATTCTCTACAGTATTCTCTCTCTTCTGTATTACAAATGCCCAACAACATAAGCAATCCGTTTGACTACCAAAGATACAACACTAAGAAACATACACTGTGGGAAGCTGACTCTGATACTACCCAAACTCACCTAAAGGCTATGAAGCGTTAACATTTGGTAGAATAGCGAGGAGTAAACAAAATTAGACTAAAATATTAGTTAAAATTGGAATTGAAAAACATCAGCTTCAATTATTGAACATTAATTAGCGAGCCAAAATTTGACAGCAAGATTTTTAATCATTACAGCAAATGTGGAAGAAGCTCCATGGACAACTTCATTGCATTTCTTCCCTCCTTTCACAGCTCCACTATCCTCAAAAACACACAGGTGCTTCACATCCTCCTAGCAGGAGGGGAACCCCCTGCAAACAAAGTGCTACACTGAAGGCATTAGTATTTGTACCTATATAAAATACAAGCACCTGCTTGCAGTTAATGCAAGCAAGTATACAGGTATGACCACATGTGTTTGTTTACATGAAACTAAGTTGATTAGTAGGACACCAAGTGTCACGCCAGCTAGAGACTGTGGATAGTGATACAACCAGCAATAATCCTTCCAGCCAATTCTACTCATTACACCAGAACACATTCACCAAAGCTGCAGGTAAAAGCCTCCAAGACTTGATTTAGCAAAACCACTTCAGCATATGCCTAACTTTTGGCAGCACTGTTAATCGCCACCTGTTTAAGCCAGTATGCCTCTGCATAAGGGCATATATGAAGCCAAACCTAGACTTAAGAAAGGTCTGATTCAATTTGTATTTTAAAGGAAACCAGAATTTTCTTATAAAGGACTCCAGAAATGAACTGGAAAGAACATATCCAGGCTCCCAACAGCAAACCCACCCCACCACATACTACTACTCACTCATGTGCACATCATCAGCCTCAGATATTGAGCACCAGAACCTGTTCTGCTCACGGACTGCTTTAAGTAAAGCCTAAGTTAGCCATTTCAAACCTCCTCCTAGCTTGGTGTGGGGGATTAAACCTTCTTACAATCATCTGCCTCAGGTTCAGCCAAAGAGGAAAGCTGCTGTTTGCTTCCTATTACCCTCCCAGATCTCACTTGTTTCAAGTCCGCATGTTCCAGCATACTCCATCCTACCAGCCAAACTCCAAAAGCTCTAACCAGCCAGAGGAAACATTACCTGGAGTAATCAGACACCAACTTTTAGTGCATCTCCCAATCACTTTTGTCCCCTGCTGAAAGTCAAAGGGTGATGAACTCAACTATAAGGAGGGAAGAACCACAGCAGCACATAGAGGTTGTCCTTACTGACTGTTTCTGTGCATGCTCAATTAAGATAAGCAAATGGCAAAGCAAAAATCCTAAAGGTCTCCAAAATAAGCCTGCTTCCACCAAATCCAGCCTGCTTTCATCAACGTGAGTCAGCTGTAAGAGTCCCAGACAAGCAGATTAAGCCTTGCAGCCCTCTAGAGAGTAGGTGCATGCTTTGGGACCTCAGCAATTTGGGATACAGTCACAGGTTCAGATAGCTCCACACCAGCTGAAGATCAAGGGGAGGAAGGAGCGTACAAGGAAATGCCAGATGTAAGACCTAACTCCAAAACTCTTTTTAGTTTCCTCATCTGCAAATAAGGGGATTTCATTAATATCTCAGAGGAAAGTAAATGAGTTGTTAGTACAGTATCTGTTAACAGCAGAGGGAAGCCAAGCTGGACAAGAGAATGTGTCTAAAAAAAAAAAATAAAGAAGAACACAACGAAGTCGTTCTGGCAACGTAGTCTTTTTCAATCAGCAACATCCCAAGCCTGCAATTTAGGGGCAGAGTCAGACCCGGAGGTATCAGGCACTCTGCCACAGACTGCACCAGCCATTCAACACCCGGGAAAGCAGGACACTTTGCTAGATGGTGACAGATTTCCACCCAAATTCTGGCTTATGCCAAAGGGCTGACCTACTTGCAAAATGCCACAGGGTCAGCATATTGCACGGGTAAGAGTACGTGTCAAATATGGGCCCATCTTCCTAGTTGGGTCACTGACAGGCTCAGAGGAAACGCAAGCTGGTCGTCTTTGCACACTCTCATTCTGATGGGTGGTTACAGGAGAGAAAATTCAAGTGATTCAAAGCTAAAACCAGGTTTAACGTCTTCTGACTTCTCATGCTTAAGACCTTTGCCCAGATACATTATCTTTCCTGTTCACTCTTTCTTGACTTAGGGTTTAGATTCAATGGACCCTACTTGAAGGACAGAAAACCCCTGAAAAAGTTCACATAGAGATGATTTGTATTTTTTCCTTGCCTTCCTAAAGCGCTACTGGAGACATAGTCGGACTTCTGTTACTTATTAAGCCTTGCGCACATGGCCATAAGAGATCCCTCTTTCATTCCCCCATAACCCATGTGGAGGATCAGCTCCCCTACTTATTCCAGATGGCCCAGCAACAACCCTCTGCTGGTGAGTGCATTACCGACACAAACTGCAGGACATCTCCAGACAGTGTAGTTCAGCGCAAACAAGGGATGCCAGATTTATTTCAAAGGGGGCAGTTTTCAGCAACAGTCATCCAGAGGGAAAGCTGGCAGGTCTGGCTGAGCACTCCTGTCTCCTCAGATGGTGCAACACACACCTTCGATCCTGAATCTGTGCACATGACAGCTCAGGGCTCTCCCACAGTAGCCTTTTGTAGCTCTTTTCTTCATCCAAAGTTTCCATCCAAAGACACAGGTCAGACAAAGCCAGCGTGAGAGCTCTGGGACACCACAGCCCAGCCCAGCTTGGAAAACATGAAAACATCTGAGACCACCCCCTGCGAAACATGGGGTTTATTACCTATACTAGAATCCACAGCCAAACACATTAGGTCTTTCCTGAGCAGAGAGCAAGACACTCTGCCTCTGCAATGGACTAGGCAGCTTGATGGCTGCGTGGGTATTTTCTTGGCTGGGCATGCCTACTTCACTGTCGTGCTGTGACCAAGTGCAGGTCTGCTCCCTGGCGGTCCCTCGAGTGGGGAACGGCCACTGCACCCCATGGAGCAGGGCTGGCAGCTAACCGGGAGGCCAAGGGTCTCAGCTGTAAACTTGAACACTCCGATAGAATAAGGGGCCACCAGCCAAAGTTGGTTAATGAGCTCTTTTCTGTATGTGCGATCTCAAAAAAGACTGAATGGCTCTGATGGAAAAAGGTGATCCCCTTTGTCTTCTACCCACCTTCCTTTCCCCCCTGTTTATTCCACCTGAGGGGAAGTACAGATACCTCTCTACTTCATCCTTCTAATAAAGTATTAATCACACCTATGGGAGGCGATGGGAGTAAAGACAGAAAATATTAAATCTGACAGGCTCTCAAAGCGGCAGTGCCAGTGAAATGCATCATTAAGGTGAGTAATTTTCCTGTTTACTTCATAGGCTCTGAGCTCCCCCCCCTTCCTCCCCGCCTAAGATGTGGGCAGGACCCATCAACGCAAAGCTTTGGAAGCAAGCAGCAGCGTCCCCAATTTCTACATAAATGCTGCAGGCCAAAGAGCAAAAGCAAGTTCCAACTGAGCCCTTGACAGTAATCAAGCACTGCGGCGCCTCTGGTCTTGTCTTGTGCATACCTTGCAAGTAGCATCATGTCTTCCCGCTGAGATTTCACTGGCAGCGCACACAAGCGCCTTGTTCCTTGGCTTCTATCTCAGAAAAAGAAAGTCCTGAACACACACACACGCCCTTGCCTTTCTGCTCCGAGGGAGACCATTTCCCTCTAAATCTTCAGCGTACTGTGGGCAGCCCTTTCAGAACAGATTTATGAATTTGCAAGAAATCTCTTTTGTTCCCTTGCAGAAAGGTTAGCGCGAGTCCCTTGCCAAAAGGGCATTGAGTTTTCTGTATTAACGTCCAGGAAAGTTTCCTGAGTCAGATCTTATTACATTTGAAACAAAGTGCAGGTACCAGCAAGTCTCTTCCATGATAACAGCCAGGGCCTGTCCCATTTCCTGATCACATTACACCCAATTTCCAGAATTACATCTATGCAAATATTGTTCTCCTGCTTGCAGAGCATTTCATTGATAATTAAATTGAAAAGCCAGCAAAGCTTTTCTGGCCAGGATGGTGAGCGAGGCAACAAACTAACACGCAGACACCAAGCAGGGACAAATTTTCTTCCTCCACCTGAAGACCATCTGATAACGGTCTTCTCCTCCTCCTCCTAGAAGACAGGGAATCCAAACTGAACCGAACCATTTCTACAAGCGTCCTTCTGTTTCCTGGATTTGCTGACCCAATGAGGCCATACTCTAGTTCTGAGTCACAGAGAAAACAAAGATTAGGAAAGACAAAAATCACACCTAACTGAGCAAGTCATAGTTTTACTGAGTACATAAAGATGCAGTAACTCAGATCTAAGCTAGATCAATAAAGCATGACAGCAGCTCCAGCATACTTAGGATGAATGGTGACTAAGTCAAACCTTTAAACCTTTTATTCATACAATTAAGCTTTTGGATGAATGGCAAGAAAGTCAGACAAGAACACAGCCACTAGCTATTACCAGCATTTGCAAGGTTCTGGGATTTGTATTTTACCCAGATCCTCCTTTCTCCCAGCCCTCTCCTTCCATCCTCAATGACCTAGCTAAGCACAGTCCTTGAGTCAACTGATGTGGTTTCTCCTGAGCCTACTTTCAAAGCCAAGACATGATTCAGCAAGGTGTTTAAGCAGATGCCTACCTTTAAGGATGGGAGCAGCCTTGCTGACTCCAACAGAACCCAATAGATTTCACAGGGAATATTCACGTGCTAGAGGTTATGCACTTGCTCAAGTGCCTTACTGAGCTGGGACTTTGATTTTCCTACATACCGTGGGAAACAGTTTGTCAAGAACTGTGTAGAGGAACATAGCAGTGTCGCTGCTGCAGCCATCAGGCCATCGAGACGTCCCCAGCTCCAGAGCACAGCGCCTCACTGCCAGGCAGCTAGTAAGGTCAATGCTGTGGCATCTTCTCTGCTAGGGAGGGCAACAAGCCCATCCCAGGCTTGGAGTACTCCTCCAGTTTTCCTCATGCTTGCCAGCAGCCCTGAAGCTATGCAACTGCAGTGGCTAAGGGAAGACAGCCATTCTGCAGAGCAACATTTAGAAAGGGAGGAAGGTTTGCAATGAGTTTGGGAAATGTTACCAGTAGTCCTTCCTATCCCTCTTATAGAAATCAAAATCTTCAGTTTTGCATCTCCTACCCCCCAAGAGAAGAATGGAAAACCACATCCCAGTTGACATGCAAGCCAAAGGAAGATGTGCAGTAATATGTTGCATGAGAAATAGAAGGCTTGAACACAGCATAGTCCACACCTGTTTTAGCCGATTCTTAGGTTGCTTTATAATTTCAACAAGAATGCATAAGTGCATAAAGCAAGCTTGCATGGACCTGGATGCACTTTACAGGCAAATCTACAAGCCTGCTAGCTAAACTTGTCAAGAGTAATTGCCCAAATGCTCCATAACATTGTTACAGATCTATAAATTATTGGAAACAGATTACAGCAAGTCTCTCAATACCTAGCAATTGATTTATTTCACTTGGTAACTGAAAGATAATCATGCCATCTGAATCACCTAACTGGAAACATAACAGGAGTGAATGTGGATTTAAATGCAAATCCTCATGACCACAATCTAAAGATGGCTTTCCAAGAAAAACAGTAAACAGCTCTCTGTTGCTGCAGACCATGCTACCTCTGTGCTGCTCTGTTTGCAAACTGCAAGTTCTGAAGACCCCTTTCCACAGATGCTTTGTGAGAAGACCTATCCCATTCAAAGCAAGACTGCTTTCCCAAAGAAAAACTAGTCTTTGTTACTGGATAACAAGAACAGGAATAGTTCCCTGGGAAACATAATTTTAAAGTCAGATTTCCCAACTAACCACACCCAATTAGTAAGTAATGCCATGTTTTTGAGTGATTATGGAATCCCAGCAGATTTTTCACCAGTTTCAATTTTATGATTTCCTCCATCTTCCCAACAAAAAAAGCAAACAAAACCCCCTCACAATCTTACATGCGTTGAAGGTCACTAAAGGCAAGCCCCTTCCTCCCCAAAAAGAAATAAAACGAAATGGAGCAAAACAAGACAGAGTTGCAACATCAGAAGAAGTTACCGGCTCACACTGGCTGGCACTCCCGTTTTCCTTACAGCTCATACATGATGCATCAGAGAAAGGTGCAAAGCCTCCATGGACAGAACATGCTGGTGCCCTGCATGATGCTGTGCAGATGAATTCCTGCCCTTGCAGAAAGCAAGCTCTGTCGTGAAATAGCTACCGTGAATCTCATCAGCTTGTACTACTGCAAGTGCTATCAAGGGTAAGACTTAAAAACAGCCCCTTAGCAACTCTGAACTTAATGCTATCCAAATGAAAAGGTGGGAAGAGGGTTGGGACCAACAGTGGCAAGCCATTTGCAAGTACAGCCTATTGAAGACAAACAACTGGCAGCAAAAGCAAGCAAGGACTTGGAACTTGCAGAAGCTAACTACCCCCTCCAGAATTTTATCAGACACCATTAAACTATCAGCATAACCCAAAAGATTCTTTCCATCCACCAGCTTCACAACTGAACAACAGAAAAGAGTCCACAGGGAAACAAGTATTTAGCTCTCCAGTTGCAGACAGCAAAGTGCCAGGATGCAAAAATCCCCCTAAATAGGGTCAGAGATATGACAAAACGCATCACAAGGATGTGACCATGCTACTGCCATGATGGGCAGCGGGATCATCATCATGTAAGGTGGCATGCCAGATTCCACTGCACAAAGCACTGGGTGAGAAGAAATAAGCCCAGTTTTACAAAGCATGGAGGCAACAGAGAGAAACAATCCAGAGGGAGACACTTAGGAAGAAGCAAGGTGATGAGGGAGGAGAAGCCTTAGTCACAGCACACCAGCTACCTGGCCCTGGAGGACAGCAAGCGATAGAGGCCCAGCTAGGCTGTAACTGTTGCCACATATTTCTTATTTAAATGCAATTTGTTTAATCTCAAGTCGGATTCAACCATCAAAGGCTCTCTTCTGTAGCACACTGACAGTTCACGCTAAATCTCTGCACCTTTAATCCTTTAATTAGCCAAGAAAAATGTGATCTCAACTCTTCCACCAACCTAAGCTAATTTTCTGCATGGAGCTTCCAACTCCTGTAGGTTACAGGTTTTAGCTGCTCATGTAGCCAAGGGGAAAAAAAAAACAAACACACCCCCACCCCCCACCCTCCCCATTCCCACACATGCTGATGTATGCTTCTCCATGTGCTGCCTCTCCGAAGAGCAAGTTCCTTGAAAAGTCCTTTTAAAAGCAAGAGGGACCCATTTTCACATTGCAGTAGTGGGCTGGGAGGCATAATTACATCACGCAATTCAGAAAGAGTGAGCAAAGGTTTCAATGTGTGGTACAGGGGTGGCCGGAGGAACCTGGGGACGAGGCAGTGTTTGCACAGGAGAGGGCTAGAATCGGAGAGGTAAGCCAATGCTTGAGTAAGAGAGTGTCATTCCCATCATGTAGCTTTGGCCACCTTCCTTGGTGATTTTGGGATGGGAGCTCCGAAGCAAGCAAACAAAACCCTGGATAGCCAACCATTTTGGAAACTCTCTCCAAAAGATTTCTCCACAGATTACCTCTGCTATTGCTCAAGAGTGTCATGGCAACACAGCTCTGAAGGCAGAAAAGGAAGATTGCATGAGCCGTCAGCACATCAGGACAGAGATCCATTCAGGCAATTTGAATTACACATCAGGCTTTTCATGCAGTCCAGCACAGCAAACTCAAGGAAGGACATGAGGGCCACCTAAAACCCTCTTGTCTGAAGCCCTAAGCACGGGGAGTGAGGTACAATCTGCACCTGAACACAGCCCTGACTGCCTCTCTAGGTCAGGATGCTCCTTGCAGGGCAAGGCAAAAGCAACCAGTGCTCTTGCTTGAGGCCTGCTAAAGGCATGCTCTTAGTGCAGCTGCAGGGACTGCTGGCTTGCCACATGCTAACCCAGTGCATGACATGCAGGAGAAAGGAGTTCAGACACGGCCAAGCCACCTCTGCACAGCCCCCAGATTGTCACGCTCCAGTTGCAATGTGCCAGAGCTAACGAACCCGACCCGTTGCTGCAGCACCACACAGTCACGGCAGTTCTCTTTCTAGGTGCAGCCAGGCAAATCCATGCGGCGTGGCACGGAGCCTAAGGCTATCCCCAGCATAGGTGTCCACCTGCCGAGCACGGACAAGCCATAGGAGGTCTTCCTGGTAGCCAGCCAGGGAACACAGGTGAACAACAGCACTGAGAGTCACTAGGGACTTGACAAACGCATGCAAACACAGCAGTGAGAGTAACCTCACTCTCATGAGCAAACGCACAATGGAAGAGCCCTGTCTACAAAGGCAGAGGACAGGCATTTCTGCATCTTGCAGTTCCTTAATTTGCTTGTGCGTTGGGGCCTTGAAGAACATTAGCGCATGACCAGGGCTGCCTTGCTTAAGCAAGCACTTTTGGCAAAGTCACAACAGGATTTGGTGTGAGGCAAGGGAAAAAAAAAAAATTATATAGCCTACTGATTTTAAGCACTGGCAAAATACTACTCAGGTAGTATTACAACTCCATCCACATAGAACAGAGCACTTTGAATGCATGCCCCTTTCCTCTGGTAGGATTTGGGAGGCACTGTGTTCACATTCTCCACTTTATTCAGCCCAAATCAGTTCCCTCCAGCTCCCCAGCAAGGAATCCAGCCCATAAGACAAGGAAAAAGATCTGAGCAACAGTTGCTAGACTCCACTGACAACAGATGCCAGTCACACGCAGTCTGCACATTCAAAACTCACATTAGTTATATGTGCAAACCAGAAATATAGCTGCATGTACATCTCGGGGATCAGCTTAAAAAAAAAAACAAACCTGCAGAGCTCAGTATGATGATGAGAACTACCAGTATGATGATATGAGAACCTCAGTATGAGAACTTCTATTACTAACCTCACCACTTCAGCTGCTCCTGAGTCATATAACTGTTCTACACTGCCACAGGCTTTGAGAAAGAGGCATTTCAAGTGCACAATTAAAGGCAGGCAAACGAGCTCTGCAAACTGCAGCTGCTGGATGTTCATTCTACATTCAGCTCTTACAGAATAAAGAGGATGGGAGTAGCTGGCAGGGAGCATTTGACTGGGAAGCTGCATTCTGGTGTCCAGGCAGTCAGCCTGGTAACTGAATCTCTGCACACTCTTTGATCAATGTATTACAGAACATCCTTCCACTGACAGTCCTCAGGGTGGGTACACAAAGGTAGCGAACGGTTACCAGATTCGCTCCAGGCCAGAAAGCAAGCTCATTTTGCAGCACCAAGATGAGTAGGGTTTTTTCCTCTTTTCTTTTGAGAGAAGGGGAAGAAGGAAAAAAAAAAAAAGGGATTCTACAGTGCTCTGAAAGCAGCTAATCAAATTATTAAAGTGCTTAAAAGTTTAATGAAGAAATCAAAGCTATTAAGCAAACATTCAGCTTG
>NW_008824061.1:1492407-1497241 GCF_000699105.1 Pygoscelis adeliae
ACCCTCTTTTTGCTGTGCTACAACATGTTTGAACAGGTACTGAGATACAAACAAGTCTTGGCCCCATCTCATACAGAATGGATTGGTTGCAGATGTTCTCCTGCAAGCTACATCTTGCCTCCTGCAAGAGCATTCATCTCCAAAACACATCATTTCACCTACTTTGCCTGAAGCCAAAACTCAAACATTATTTAATTTTTAATTTTTTTTTTTATTAACTCTAACATACCTACAGCTGTGCAAGCAAAACCCCATCTGGTTTTTCAAGGCACAAAGAGGTGAGCGACTGTTTAGATAAATGTAACCAAGTTGGGGCAGTCATCTTTCTGTTCCCCTCCGCAGCAGCCAACAGCAATGTCAGGGGTGCAATAAAACAAAAACCTGCTATATTTCAGAGAAGCCTGACATATTTCACTATCTTCCTAGGACAAGTCAGACATGAGCTCATACAGTGGCAGGTGAGTCAGTGACGAGTCAGACAAGAGCTCCTTAATTAAGCTTTAGGGGCAAATGATCCCTCGAAGGTGTAATAAGATTGGTATGGCCAGTGGAAAAAGAAAAAAAAAATTAAAAAAAGCCAAGTGAACTGTTACACCCTTGCTGATCCATGCCAGGCAGGCTGAAGGCAGCATGCTGCAGAGCCGGAGAGCCCCCAGCGCGCAGGAATACCTGACCATCCTACACTACTCCCTGGCAGTCAGCGCCTGCCTGCATGCTCAGCCCTGCTTCTCCTGGGAGCAGAGAAACGCTGACTTTCCCAGTGAGCAGGTTACGCTGGGGTCACACTGCGGCTGCGGTGTGATCCGGGGGGTCCCAGGGTAAGGCGCACCCCAGGGGTTTGACTTGCAGAAGCAAGAGGGTGGTTGGCAACAGCTCAGACCTGTGTGGTGGAGAGGGAGGTGGTCACGAGTTCGTCATTCCCAATCACTAACCAACAGAGTCAGTTTTGGCCATGTGCTTTATCAACCCTTAAAAGGCTACCAAGCTACCCCACCTAACAGAAAGACCCCACAAGTTCTGTGTTTAGGAAGCTTCCCCGAAATAAGTTGCACAACATGAATGAGAACATCAGTGTAGTGAAACAAAATAGCCCCGTTTAACTGATTTGTGATCAGCAGGGTGGCTAACAGCATCAGAGCGTTTTTCTGCTCGCGATGTCAGACACGCAGCATGGAAATGGTTTTCTTCCAGCGTGTATCCCTGCAAATTCAACTTGGAACCCAGCTCGCCTGTGGCGCTGCTCTTCCCATCAGCCAGGGACCATGCTGCAGCACTCCCTCTGAACGCCAGCAGCAATAGAGCAAACCACTTCTCCCCGTTCTTATCTTGCACAGATCAGTCTGCCAAAAAACAAACCCAGAAAAACAGACTTCCATAGGCCTTTTGAGAGGCACGGCAAAGGAAATTGGCAAAAATGACTCAGAGAGTCACCACACAAAAGGGATGCCAAATAAAGGTCAAATTTATTAATTCCTTATAGAAACTGTCTTGCAAAGCACCCAAGTCCACATGCTTTGCCTTTGTCAAACCTTACAGAACTAACAATGACTCTTCTGAAGCTTTTCCTAGGGGCCTTACCACTTCCTTTATGGGCGCCAGTACTGTAAAAGATTTTAGTAGGATATCTAGAAACACACAGTTTTTTTGTTGGGAGTCCTCTTTGCTCATACACCTACAAGAACCCACCAAGGATGGGTCAAAAAAAAAAAAAAATTACTGAGTACAAGTAGTGTGAGAAGTTTGCAGCAGAAGAGACAGGAGACAAGGAACTCATCACAAAACCAGCCACCACCTCGCTGATTAGTGAACAGGTGTCATTCAGTGCTCAGCCACCCAACAAATATCTCACAGGAAGACTTTTTCTCTCCCACCCATGGTGATGCTGACGCTCAAATGCAAACAGAGCGGGTGTGCTGCCTGCCCCGTGAACACCCTCCAGGCTGGGCACCGAGCCCAGTGGCACCGCTCCCGTCCCTTCCCCACGGGAATCCCTTCCAGCCCCGCATTTTAAGGGGGGGGTCCAAGGAGCTCTGGGTGCAGGTTTGATAGCAAACCTGGGCTCACTCTGCTCCCGTTGCAGGGTCAGGAGGAAGTCAACTCCCAGCCACAGCTCACATGGTTGAGTTAATAAGCCCTGAGAAGTGGCAGGGTGAGTTTGCCGAGGCTCGGCACCGCAGCTAACATAGCAGTGCTGGTACAGCATCGTGCTCTGGCTACATAACAGGAAGAGGTTTTCCTTCATGCCATAGCCCTCAAACAGCCTCTGTATCAATTTTCACACCTGGTGGGCCTGACACTGGTAAAGCTGGAGATCTCAAGCTGGGGAAGCAATAACCCAACCGGTAGTCAGGCATTTTCAAGCTTTAGCCTGGAGATATGTTTTGGATCCTTCAAAAGTTAGTTTGTAAAAAGACTTTAGTGTCCTGTAAATAAGTCCAAAGAAGAGGCCTGAAAGCTAAGGCTAGTGATACGGGATGCAGAGCAAGTAGCAGTCCCCAGCTGTCCCCCCTGGGCATTTCACATCAGGGGTCTAAGTGCTTTACAACATGGGATCATGGTGACACAGTCCCAAATTTGAGGGTGGGTGTGTGGAAAGGGGGAAGAGGGGGAACGGAGGCAGAAGGACTTGCACAACATTACCCAGATTACATCTAAATGACAGGGCAGGAGCAGCTCTGAGGCTGGGCTTGGAGTCAAATCCACTGCTCGTGGACGCTGCTCCCTAGCAGGGCATCTCCAGGCAGCACAGCTTCTCTCCCCAGGAGGAAAGCGTGGTGCACCCCGGGGCACACAACAGGCAGGGAGGAGAGCCCCGAGTGGCAGCCCCTGCAGGGATGCTCCCCTGCCCTCTTCTTTCAGGGGCGGGCATCGCCCTCTCCAGCGCCGCGAGGCAGCACGACCATCACAGCTAATGGGGAAAACAACAGAGCCAGAAAATTTAGACCCAAGGCCGGTCTCATTCGTTCAGGAAAGACAGGTCAGCCTTCGAGTGCTGCTTTCCTGTGTTTCCTCTAGCACATTTTTCAGCTTTCTGTAAAGCTGAATTTAGATGAATTTCAGCAGCTAACACGTGTCAGCAGATCATAAAACACTCCTTTATCAGCAGACAAGTAATATTTTGCTCTCCTTAAAAAAACCACTCTCACAGAATACATCAGGAAAAACGAGGGAGAAGTAGCACTCTCCTGTGGCTCCACCGAGTTTTGCTCCAATGTTTAAATATTATCTTTAACAACTGGAAGCGACAAAGTTTGTATCAATACTCAGGTCTATTTGCAAGAGGATCTAAGCTCTTATTTGGGTAGCTATCCTACTGTGTTTACAATAACAAATCTGACACGCCTGCACATAGCAAAACCTCATGAAAAGATTTCCATTGCATAACAAAGTTCATGCTCTTTCTGTACAGAAGCCATCCCTACCCAGGACACTTTTTTTTTTTTAAACAAAGTAGGACATTTCTTCATAGCGTATGGTCTGCCAAGCACTGGAGCTGAACCCTCAGTGTACAGAGCACCACCAATGCAACACACACAGAATTATCCTTGCTTCAGCACACCGCTGAGCTGCTGCTTGTTCTGTATCAAGTTGGCAGGGAAATAATATCTATGACAACTGCGATATTTCAGCTGACCTAAGGAAAGGAATGCTCATCTCCAAGGGTGGTCTTTGTCTGCAAGGTGATCAATACCTCTTGCACCAGCCTACCTGAAAACCTTTGCCCAAAAGTAACTTATTAGACAGTCACGCTAATATTTTTTTTGCACAGTTTTTTGCGGGGTTGAAATATCTTCTAACAGTGCTCAGCTGACACAGTTTAAGTTACACAGCTCAATGGTATGGGGGAAACCGGCAACCTTTTAGGAAACCCTCCTTACCCCGGAGTGGGCTGCCTCCCTTCTGGCCCAGCTTGCCGTGACCTCTGGAAAGGTAAGGAGGCAACTCTGCCAATGCCTCATTTGAGCTCTGCTGGGCTGCTCTGTATGCTTAGCACTTGTGAAATCCAGGAGAGCTCAGCACCTTTCACAAGCCAGCTTAGAGGCAGTTCCCATGCTGAACACTACCAAAAAAAAAAAAAGGCATTTAAAAAAAGGCAAAAAAGCCCACTCCAGAAAATTACTAGTTTGGAAATTTTGGCACTTCTGGCGCCTTGGTTTCCCTTCTCTAAAATGGTGACTACGCTCCTGATTTGCCTACCAAGCAAAGGTGTTTGCTGATTAGGGAAGTAATGTTTGTGCAGCACTTTGAAGATTTAAAGTGCTACATTAATCCTACATGTTGTTCTTAGTAGAAGCCAATTTTTAACTAAGAGGAAGAAAAAAAAAAAAAGGTGATTTAAATAGTGACCCTCCCCTACTTCAAGATGTTCACTCATCTCCCAACATCAGCTATTCTTATCTGTAAATGTTTTTTTAACCCTTCCTTCTCATAGTACTCAGAAACCACAAGTCTCATTCAGCTTTTATTTGAAAAATGGCTTCTTTCCAGCCTGTGGCTGTTTCTTGTAAAGTTAATTCCTTTGGTAATACTGCTGGAGGCGCATTGGTATGTTTGGTGTGTGAGTGTGTATATATATATTTTCCCCCTTTTCACACGGTGTTGTTTTTATATAGTGAAAGATACCTAATCCAGGATTATGATTCTCTTTATTCCTTTCTCATGAAAGTAGGTGGGGCTTTTTTGTGCAAGTTGCATTGATGACAATTATGTTTAATTAACACTTTTTCCTCTGCACATAGACAAAAAAAATTCTCATTAAGAACAAGAAAAAGTTCTTGCACTTAATGCTCTCCCTCTGAATTTTTCTTCAAAAATAATTAAAACCTTAAAACAG
>NW_008824061.1:1497273-1512309 GCF_000699105.1 Pygoscelis adeliae
GGGGGAGAGAAAATAAAGAAGCGTGATGCCAGTACAACTAGAAATTGCTTGTGCAAAACAGCGGAGGGATCTTCTGCCCCTGTGGAGGACACAACCCCTCCCCATGACTACTTTCTTCATCCTCGTATGTCTGACCCTAATGTCTCAGTGTTTTTCACTTGCAGATCCTGGGAGACCTGTAGCGAGCTCTGACTGGTCTCCTGTTACACTGGGAGCGAATCAGCCACGAACATAGTAATCAAGAGGCTAAATCCTAGCTGGAAGAGAAGGACGGCCACACCACCTGAAGCCTGCTTCCTCTCAGCAGGTCGGGCATGCTGGTGCCCAACACTAACTGTGCTGTTTGAAGAGCAGAGCACACACCATTGCAAGTCAAAGACCCAAATTTTCTGTTCCCAGTGCCGACAGGCATCACTTCATATAATCAGGAAGTAAATAACTTCCCTTCTCATCCTTCCTGGGCATCGCTAGCTGCGTGGGGTACAGACTGCCCCTTACAGCGTGCTCTTACGCCGCAGCACAGCTCTGTCATCACGGAGGGCGCTGGTCTAATGGAGAGCATACAGCAAAACTCCTCACTACAATGACAGCAGTTCATATAGGGAGGCTATATTGCCTTGGTAGGCTTTAGAAAACAATAAAGGATACAAAAAGGAAAAGGAAAAAAAACCAAGACAGCTCACATCACAAGACTTTTTCTGGAAACTATTACACAGATCTGTAGAGCTGCTTGTAAGGAGTAACAGAAGAAGATAATGCTAATAAAAACAACATATACATGACAAAGAGATTAGGGGGGAAAAGCACAATTACATTCTAATGGGAACCTAATGCACTCAGAACTTCTTCTACTCAAGCATAAAAACCCAAACAAAAGCCAGCAGGCCCCTCCTGGCTGGTTCTCACAGGTGAACTGGTTCTTCCCAGCTTTGCTAGCTTGAAAACACCTCCCTGCCGTGAGAAAGGCACCTCCTTCAAAGACAACAACCCAGCTCCTCTCTTTCCAGATAGATGACCTGGGACAAGTTACATATGTCTCTACAGCCTTAGTGTTAGGACCCGTAATATCACACAGAGGGGAAAAACACTTCACAAGCTCTTCAAGCGGGAAAGCGTGATCACCACCTCTCCGTGTATGAGAACGATGGTGGCAATCAACGCCTGCCCTGCCTCCCTGCCTGCTCCATGCCAAGAGGCAGCATGCGCTGGAAAGAGCCTCTTCAGGCAGGCATGGCTGCTGAGAGCTTGAGGAAGCCAAATCTTAACCGCTTCTCACCTGAGACAAATGCCCAAATATGGAAGCGCTCCTGCTTCACCGAGATCAGTGGAGCCAAGCCCTCAGCTCACACCATTGCGTCAGCTCTCGCAGCCTACAGCGTGTGCATCCGAAGGCTGCAATCCCATCTCCTCCTCCGCTGCCTTCCCCTTCCAGATCGCTTCTCTCCCTTTGGATTACAGGCATCGTTTCCCTTCCTCAATCCTGCTGTAACAAGGGGGATTATCACCAGCAAAATTAACTTTGCTGGGCAAGCAACTGAGCTGAAGAGAAAGCCTACATTTAGAGGCATGAAAGGATTAGCAGAGTGGCCAGGAGGTGACCGAATTCAGTGCTTGGTGAGGTCTGCAGACCCTCTGCACAAATGAGTCTCTCTTTTACAAGGACCCTTCTCAGCTGCCCCGTGCAAACAGCTAAAGCCTGCATCATTGCTGACTAGGAGCCTCTGACGACAGGGAAAGTAAAAATCCTGTAATGAGACCGCTTCCACTCCCCGTCTCCTGACAGCTTTAAAAAAATCATATTAAAAGGTAAAATTGGAAAGCTCATTGACCTGACCAACACACCACCAAGGAATAACAAAGCTAAGATTTCACGTGAACACTTAGCACAGCCCCACATGTATATTCACTGGGGGAGTCCCCAGCCTTTAAAAAAAAAGTTTTCACGTATGATGCAGAGAGATAATCAGCAGCCAGGACAATACTGGACATTAACAGTGTTATTGAAACAATGCACTATTTGAACAGATTATTCAAGAGAACACTGAACACATAATTAAGGACTGTTGAGTCAAGGCAATGCGCACATCTAATTGCCCTCTCACTGCTTCACTATGCTTGTGCACAGCCCTCTAATTCATTGTATAGAGATTGGGAAAAATTTCCCCAATTTTACCAGCTGGTTCAGGACTCAGTATATTTAAATGAAAATTAAATGAATCAATCTGAAATAAAGAGACTGAGATAGCCCAGCCAAGGAATCTGTAGTCTTAACCACGGAAACCTGTTATTGCTTGTGTGGACTAATTTAAGTGCATTCCTTTCACCTTCCTTAAAACACAGCTTTTCCAAATGCACTAACCCCAGCCAGCACAATCCATTTACTTGCTTTCATGGATGTTGCACAGGCTGTTATCCAGCTTTGCTAGCAAAAAGAGTCCAAAATCTGAGCATTTTCTTACAGCTGTAGGTACAGCTGAGTTTACTGAGGAGAACCAGTGAGCCCGGCTGGAACACGGATTGCAGCTTTGCAGAGCTCCGTGTTTCATAACAAAGCCCTGCAAGGACCAGCCCAGCTCAGCTCCAACCTACTGCAGGGCATGAGAATAAACTGCTAAACTCAGGTAATGCCGACATTTGAATTATGCAAGTCTTGCAGGGCTGGGTGTCTGTCTTCAGCAGAATCAAAAACTTGCAAATAAATCTCAGTTTTCATTTAAAAACTTAAAGCTATTTCTGCCTTCTTTTTCCTTAACCCTCGTGACTACCAAGAAAAGCTTTAAAAGATTTAGTAGATGCACCCTAAAGGCTCAAAAACCTGGGGGAGAATTAGAAGAACCTGTTTGTCTTTTTAAAAGAGTCTCATGACTTATAAGGAGGTATCTTGCTTATGGGGATGGGTGGATCCGATTCATTTTTTGATAGCTTGCGTTTGGCAGTAATGTTAACTTTTACTTACCTTGACATACAATTTTAATTTTTACTTTCCTACTGCAATCATGTTCTTCCCCATGTAACAGGTTCTGCTAGTGACAGGTGATTGCCAAATCTTTTTTTAGGGGGAAAAGCCAGTGCAGTTGTTTATTTATTTATTTGCAGAGTGGGTGGGGAAGATCGGCACACAACTTACTTCCACAAAGAAAAAAAAAAAATCTGAGGTGGCACACTTTTGAAATGCTTTGTTTTCTTCTTCTGCAGAAATGGGAGGAGATATCGCAAGGCATGGGAATATGGGAATTCTCACAGAGGAAATATCCCACAATAAATGACACACAGTTCTGGATAAGTTCTTACTTCACCCAGCTCATAGGGCTTCTCGTTCTACCTCAGCGACCTCCCTATCTCAGCATTACAAAATGATAACTGCTTGTTCCTTCGCAGCATGGTTTTCAAGAAGGTTTTATTGTACCATGAGTATGCATGTGAGAAACTTTGTTCAATTCAGACTATTAAGGCTTTTGTTTTTAAACACTTCAGTAGAGTTTCAATTGTTAAAGATTTTCCTTCTGAAAAGACTGATTAACCTGCTTATATTCTTACTTGTGTTCTCAGGTCATTAATTAAAAAAATAATCAAGGATGCTTATAAAGTCCTCTGCAATCCAATCTCAATTTGTCATCATTAATTAGTTCAACATTGCATACAAATGAAGAGCTAACCTGATTAGACAGCATGTTTTACTGGAATTCCTACTTAAGGTCATGAAAGACTTCAGAGAGAAAATTTGTAATATTTTCAAAGCGAGCTGCTCATACATATGAAATAACCCTCTCACCAAGCAGCAGCTAGTGTTTCTCTCTGCAATTTTTGGCCAGTTTTTTTTCTCCTCCCCCCTCCAAATTAGGAGCCCATCACAAACCTGAGCAGAGAAGCAATCCTGATGTTACACACTCATCTCCCTCCCAGCCTATCCTGTACAAATACTGCTGATTTGGCAAAGGCTGCCCACTGTCCTAGGACAATAAGCCTGCCCCATTAGAAAGAGTCTGCAGAACTTGGGGGTGGGGGGAAGTTTTAGGAAAAGACACGATTCCAGGGCCATTTTCAGAGACATAGCATTTAGGTACTCGGCAAGTACCCTCTCTCCTTTCCCCCACCTGCAAAAAAAATAACCTTGGGATCTACACTTGATTCCAGATTATTGCCTCCAAAGCACAGAGGTTGGGAGCTAAATGCACAAAGTGGCTTAGAAATCTGAAGCATCATCACAGGTCTCTAATCCTCCCATGAAAGCAGCTCTTGCTTTTTAAAGAAATAAGCCAGTCCTCTTACCAAGCCCAAAACCTTCAGTCCCATGACCTAATCTAACATGACTCAGCCCAGAAGCTCGGAGTGCGCTGTCAGCCAGGACAGCAGATCCGCTGCCAGTCACCACCGAGCCTTCCCAGCAGGGCAAGGTGGGTCAGCCTGGCTCATCCTCTCCCAAACAGGGGAGTGCGATACAATGGATTTCCTTACTTAATACTGTTGCCCTGGGGAACAGCAAGAGGGGAAAAAAAGAACTAAGAAACAAGGCTTTCAAGTTTTGGACTCTTAATAAGGGTGGGGCCATCAAGTAATTAAACTTTTAATAGGTCACTGCAGTGGAAGAAACCCTTCCAGTTGGGTAAGTTCCTAATCCATCATTAAAAAAAAAAAAGAGACAACAGGCATTAATCAAAGCCTATGAAGTCACATGGGGGGATGAGCAACTCCGAGAACTTGCTCTTGCTGAGAGGATGGGGCAATCACTCCTCCTTTCATCAACATTTCACGCATGTTTCCACATTTCTCAGGACGGCAACGGGAAAGAGAGCCTTCACGTCCTTCCCCACCCACCCCACTGATAAAGCTGTCGAACGCATATTACCAACCGCTCAAGAGCCCATGTGAAACGAGTTGGTGGACTAATTAGCAGAAGGGCAGAGCTCCGAAGATGGAAAGATGCTCTACTGTGAAAGGCGTATTGACTGAAGGTCCCCAGCCACCGCCGCAAGACTGTCATCATCCACGGTGAACATATAGCACACTGCGAGCTCCTGCACGAGCAGCTAAATCTAGGTCACTTGGCTCAGCGCAGGGGCACCTGGATCGCGCTCGCTCCTCCCTGGTCAGAGAGCTGTTTGGGACCCCATTCCTTTAGTAAAATACACGGACTTATCCCTAGACAGACTGCAACAAGTACAGGGAGCACATCTTCATGTGTTGGTAGCATGGTCCACATCAGGGCAAAAGAAAAGGGGGGGAAGCTAAACGTGCCTGCCCCCAGGCTGCACGCATTTGGTGACTGTAGTCACCAAGGAGCAATTTTATTTATTTCTTTGAAGCCAGCATGTAATCTGATCTTTGACTACTACCCAGATCTACAGTAAAAGTCAGCCTCCACTTCTACCCCAGAAAGCCACTATCACTACAGTGAAACATCTCAAGTGCTTGCTTAACTTTAAGCTCGCGAGTAGCTCGCTCGTCTTCAGCTCTGCTGGAACAGCCTGCTACATACATTCAAACCTCATTTCAAAAGACCGCTTTTCGCAGTTGAAAGGACAGCATCAAATGTTCTGGTTCCCTGCAGCTGCATTAGATAATTCTTTGTACCATACGTATCAAAAGAGATCGTCTTTTCATATCTCCTTCAAAGGACCCTCTCTCCAGAGCAGTCTGCAAAAATCCAAGGGCAGCATTTTCTTGCTCCGAGAAATGGAAAGTAGAACTGACCAACAATTTCCTTACTTAAAAGGGAAGTGAAAACAAGTAGTGTGTGTAGTGTAAGTGGAGAAACCTGGACATGAAAACAAGCGTGAACTACAGCAGGGCATCACTCCCAATGCAGATAAGGAAAGGGTGCAATTTCAATCTCACTTAGAAATCCTTCACCCTTTTATGCATAAACAAATGAAAAATTTGGTCTTGAGCAGATCTATTGCATTTTAACCCCATGAAACGCAATTTCCTGAACAAGGTTATTGTTACTAGTTCTAGACAAATTTTACTGGAAAAGGCTTTTAAAATATAAAGGATGCAAACTTACAGTAATTTATTGTTATCTGGCATCTTTTTCCAGAGTGGAGCACATGGGCTCCGCTGCTTTGCTGGCAGCAGTGGCTAGGAGTTTGTTTGTTAGTTTCAATTCCTGCTAGATTGTATTTAAATTGAGATCAAAGTAGTTCCTCAGATTAAAAAAGAAAAAAAACCCCACACTATTGTAATGCTTTTAGCTTTTGGTAAAAAGTGTACCTTTTTTTCTTTAAAAAAAAAAGTTAAAAGAAATTGAGTCCCTGCTTTTATTCAGGTACCGTGAGGTAGGGCATTATTCACTGCACCTACTCCAAGTGTGCGAAGGAGAGGAAGGCAAATATTGAACATCTTTAAGACAGCAATAGTCTCCACTGCAAACATCTCTACTCTAGAGCCCTAAACCACAATAGGACGTACAGCTCCAGCAGTGCTGCATCCCGGGCTACAGAGTTTCTAGAGCTTGAACAATCAAGCCAGCTCCACCAAAAAAATCAAGAGCTGGGCTTCAAATTTCAAGCTCCATACTTTTTTTTTTTTTTTTAATAAGAAAGGGACTATTCTGCCAGCAAGAGCAGAGTGTTAAGTAAAAAAAAAAAAAAAATTAAAAAAATATATATAAATAACCCAAATACCGCGGGGCTGACCCGAGCTGATGACACTGGGGTTCCCACACCAGCTGCGAGAGGGCAAGGACACAGAGAGAGAGAAAGCCCCACATACCATGGGTCGGAGCGGGGAGGCACCACCTCCATCCTGCTGGCACAGCCCCGCATGCCAAACCTTACGCAAACCCATGGAAGGTGAAGAAAGCGAAGGGAAGCGCTGAAGCCATGCTCATGCCCACCCCATGTTTTGTTCCAGCACACCTGCTAGGCCCAAATGGAGAGCCACTGTTTCATCACATACAGTCTTTAGGTGACTGCCTTTTTGCAAGGCATTTTATTCACCTAGGGTTTAGTGATATTATTGGGGGTTAAATTCCCACCACACCCTCCCGGAGCGGCCAAGATAAATCTCTCCCTTCTGTGTGACATGTCATGCACTGACGAGGACACAGGTCACTCCATTCTTGCACAAGCTGGATATGTATCGTAAGAATAATGTCACTAGTAGCATCGTGACTGAAGCCAGAGAGGGAGCAAAGCAATGCTGCGTCCTTACCGTCCACGTTGCTGACTTTGCTGTGCTGGACTGTTGAAATGATACATCGAAGCTGTGAGGTCCTGGGTAGTCTGTGTTGGAAGGGATGGCTGGGGAGGGCGAGAGGGCATCAAAAGTTGAGCTGGGCTGGGCGTAAGGTGAGGGGGCCGTGACACTGTTCTGCGCGTGCTCCGTGTTGTAGGGGCTGGTGGAGGAAGAGCCATTCTGGATCTGCTGGTCCATGCTGTTCAGGAGCCCCAGGTTCGTGTACTGCGGCTAGAGGCAAAGAGATGCACAGGACTGTTACAGAAGCAACGTTAGCACAGGCTGGCTAGCCATGGCACAGCCTTCACAATGGAGGATGCACAGCATGATCTCAGCACCATCGAACACGTGTCACACCAAGAGGAGGGAGATTTGCAAAGGATATGCCCCATTTTACATCGGTGACTGAAACAGAAAGAAGTAAAGCTTCTCACAGCCACACAGTAGATCAACAGCTAAGCTGGGAAAAGAGCTTGCACATAACAAGGAGGTGATTCACAGGCAGCAAACCATCACGAGGAGACAGGCTCCCCATGTCTAGCAACACCCAGGCCGAGACCCTTTTGAAGGAACTGCTATAACCTGATAAAAATCACTAGGTTCATTACAGTGCAGCTGGCTCTAGCTTGTACAAGGCTACATCGCCTCTGACGGTCTCGCGCTCTACACAAAGATTGCTCCTCTTCTCATGGGTCCGATCCTGCTACGCATGGTGGCATTTGGGACCTTTAACTCGGGTAGTAACCGCACTGAAGTGTGACTCCCTGGAGAAAAGGTTCATAGCACAATTCCCAGTGACCAGTCACAGACAGTAATAGAGAAGAATTAAAGGTCTCATCAAGCAGCATGGTAGCTCACAGCATGGAAGGCTTCTCCACATACTTAAGCACCAGCAGTTGCACAGTGTGTTGCACTTAAATGAGCAGACGTGATTATGGCCCAAAAGTAGCCTCCAGGTAAAAACAACATAAAAAACAATTGAAGGCATCAAAAACGAAGGCTAGAGAACGGAGTACAGAAAGGTAAAGGCTAGATCAGGGGGAGGTTAGCAGAAAAGTCACATGCCTAATGCCCTAAATTTTATGTGCAGCCCTGGTCCCCATCTCAAAGAGATGAGAGTGGAACAAATTTCGGAGAAAGGTGACAATGAGCAAACTCTTTCAAAGCCTTCCTGTAGCGCAACAGTAGATGACAACTTTTCAGCCGGGAAAAGAGACAATGAGGAGAGAGGTGGAACGCAGTATGACAGAAGTGGATAAATTCCTAAACAATATGGAAAAAAAGCAAATAGGAGATCAATTTTCATGCTCTCTTAATAGAGGAGTTAGTGGACAAGAAAACATCTTGAGCAGGATTTGAACACACACAGAGTGGTTCTTCACAAAGCCCAGAAACAGACACGGATTTTCTGCTACAAAATGCTGTGGATACTAAAAGCCTACATATGTTCAAAAAGGCATCAGACAATTTCTGCTGTAAAAAAATCCATCAAGGCAGCATATCCGATTTTAAAATTCTGAACCACAAACAGTTGGAAGCTGGGAAAATACTCTGAGGAGAGAGAGTTACACAACTACCCCAATCTTTTATTCCTCCAAAGGACCCAGTGTTGGCCATGGAGACAGGGCAGCAGGTGAGCCACACATGGGGTTCAGCCAGGTACACGTAGTCTCATCCTTGTGTGTGTCCAAAGGGCATTGTTTGTGCCCAGCTCAGGGAGAGAGCGGCATCCAAAAAGTTTGTGGTACCCAGCCCCAACAGCTCTGGGATCACCCAGGAACACGCAGCGATACACACACCTGGTTCTGCAGTTAGCAGCTGACATGGCAGAAGGGACTCAGGCTCAGGCTCTTCCCCTTGTTCAAGGGTTCGAGCACCTCATGCCCCTCCACATCCTACGTCTTCAATCCCATCCAGAGCCATCAAGCTCACGCATCTCTCAGTACTTCAGCCAGTCTGCTCCAGCCTTCCCTCTTCTTTCCAACAGTTGCTCCTTTTCCAGAGACAACTCTGTAATATCAGCCAAGCAACAAAGGCTCCCCGAGTCAGAGCACCAACAGCAAGACCCATAACAAAAAGCTTTCCCAATACTAGGAATCCCACCAGCCCTAATGAAACTTCAAGCACATCATCACTCTTCCAAGGACCTGAAAGGGAATGGCACAAGCTACCTGCCGAGCTTCCCAGGGACCTTGGACAAGCCATTTAACACCCAGTTTCTCCAGTCATTTCAGCCATGGAGGAAAACAGGTCGGTCCCTTTGCAAGGATGAAGCACCCTCCCTACTCCCAAACACTTTGCGCTGCTAGCTGTCCTTCCAGAAGAGGAGGAGGTAGAGAAGTTTGAGCCAAACAGAGCTCTTCCTTAGGTTTCCACCTCTGCTTCACTGGAAGAGGCTGATATTTTATGAGGTTTTAATTAAAAGCCCAAGGTGACCCTGGTGCTGTTGGGTCTTCAGCAAGGCACGTCAGACTTTCCAGAGATGGATCAGCTTGTTAATACAAGCTGTGGTGGGAAGGAGAAGGTCTGGTGGGGGACGGCATAGGGGACTTCCTTTTGGGAGCTGGGATGGTCTGCAGGGACAAGGGAGAGCTGGTTCCCTCCCTTGCTCTGCCAGCAATGCACTGTGTCCTTGGGCAAGCCACCTTGCCTCCCCCCTCCACCCTCAGCCTACTTCAGGCAGCAAGGTCTGCAGGGCAAGGATTGCTCCTCGCTATGTAAAAAGCGCTCCACTTAATGGGCCTCCGTTTTGTCTGAGGCCTTCAGGCACCAGTGTAATAAAAGCAATTACATATTGAGTCCTAATCCTGGGTGAACCAGTGACTCTCTGTGTTGCCTCAGGTTAGTCATTTGCCCTCCCTGCCTCAGTTTCCCCATCTGTAACAGCAGGGATGTTATAGATGCCCAGCACCCCTGTTAGACAGGCAAGAAAGTATCTGCGATTGGACTCAAAGCATGCTAAATAGTTGACTCAGGAGAAAGCGATCCAGACTGGTTCTTCTTCTCCAAAAGGAGATTGCAGCTTTGGCAATGCAGATGACAATTATGTCTCATATCCTGTAGGCTATTCAGCCAACCAAGACCTATTTAACGGACATTTGGTACGTGTTTTCCCTTGAGGCTAATTCTGTATGGAAAGAGCCAGAACGCTGGTGTACTGCACCAGGAACAGTCTTTTTCCTGCTCAATAATTCTGTATTTAATCAAAAAACAAACCTCCCTGCCCTCCTGCCCCAGAATACCCTAATAAGACATGAAGACTTCTCAAAAATGTAGAAGTATCACTCAGTTGTTTCATTTCTCATGGAGATTAGCATCAGACACACTCCCTAACCAGCAGAACGATGAAGAGACAGCTGTGATGAAAACAGTCTCCTAAACCAACTCAGACATACAGACAGCAAAACAACAGTGTTTCAGCTTTCACTTAAAAACTATTCCTTCTAATCCCAGGCTACTTAAGATGATGGAGAAAGATGTCCAAATGGGCAGTCGGTGTTAACAAGACAGCACAGTCTGGAAACACTGAAGGTGCTGCCTGGAAGTCAGTTGGAAAAAAAAAAAAAAAAAAAAAAAAAGAGTGCCCCATTAAAGTTTAAGATATCCTTAAGAGAATGAAAGATCCTTTTCATTCCTTTCAGTCCAGGGACCATCTGTCTAAATGTTACCAGCGGAGCAACCATTCCACCACATTTATACACTTGCATGCCACAACCGAATGCCATGTCCCCATTTGCTCTTTAAATAACTATTAATCTCCTTGCATTTATCCCCGCGCTGACACAAGCAGCTGTTGGACTCCCCTTCTCCCCCTCCGAGTCCCACCAGCCTTTCACCTTCCCTGGCCCCTTGCTCCCCTCCCCAGGCAGGTGCTCCATCCCCGGTGACAAAGCCAGCCTCGGGTTTGCACACACACACGAGCACTAAACCTCGTCTGGCGGCTATGCCCCAAGGCAGGCGGAGAGGTGTTTGCGCTCAAGGGGTCAACATCTGAATTGCTTGCAAGGCTTTTGGAGGAATCAGATAAGGCTTTCGGAGGCACACGCCTTCTGACAACACAACAATTAGAGGGGCAGCAGGCCCGGGGAAGGCGCACGCAGGAATTCACCCGCTGCCGCCACAATAAAACCCCTTCGCCCCAGCCACGCTGCGAATGGCGAGAACAAAGAGAGTAAGGGGCTGCGGGCATGTCTGCAAGGCATCGCCCTCCAGGAGGGGTCTGCAGGGTGTGTGTTTGCACACACACAGCCTCCCTTCGCCATTTGCAGAAAGACAGACGACAGCATTTAATTCAGAAATTAATTCTTGCCAGGCTGGTAGCCCAGATTTTAGCACATGCTTGTGTTTTGCTGCAGGGTTACTTTAAACAACTGCAGGATCTAATCCCACCACCGATTCCTGGCAGAAGGAGAATGCTATTTGGTGGAGAGAAGAGAAATGCACGCAAAGCTGAAAGAATGGATTATCTAATTTTCAGTGCTTTTGTTCTCTATTTTGTTCCCTCCATCAAGTTTCTGAAACTATTAATATCACTGAGGCATTACAAAAACCTTCAGGCGAGTTTAACTGCAAATAATTAGAGAGCTACAATTAGATCTTAGACCACGTATTTTGGAACATCGTTTCAATAATGTATCTTGAACTATCGGTTTCACTTCCTACATCCCATCAGCTTCACTTTCAGGTTTTCATGCTAACTCACGCTTCTAGATTAGGAGAGCCACAGTTTCACTGGAGAGGCTGCTGAATTAAAAACCACACTGAAACTGCAGAATTGTTTAATCACGGTTCTGCTGTTGGGAGGACAGATCTTCCTAAGGAACACCATGGACAACGTAAGGCAGAATGTCTCCTGACCCCAGCGGCTCCAGGGCACTTGCCACAAGAGGGCAATGCAAATGCTCCACTGTGCACAGCAGAACTGACGTGCTGGGGAAGATTCCCCAACCCACACAAACCGGGGCCCTTCTCACCCAGCCCTGCAGCAAGAACCCACCCCCAGTTCTTTGGCCACAGCCCGCTTTTAAGCCCATCATGTTAATTGATGGGGTTATGGGATAGATCTGCAAAGAGACCTCCAGTATGAAGGCACGAGGGAAGTAACGCAAGTGAAGAAAAGTTCTCAAGGGGACTTCCGTGCCCAAAATCCCCTAAAATACACAGCTCCAGCTATTAACCACCCAGTTATCAACATTTCAGAGAAAGTTTTGAGAGTTTCTGCACTTAAGAAAGGAAAAGTTACCATCTTCAGGTGTAGAACACCTAGATGCCTCCACCCCTAGCAAAACCCTTCTCCGTACCTCCAAAAGAACATGCCTCTACATCACGCACACATACCAACAAAATTTTAGTTTTCACCACTGGTTCTATGCAGCTGAAGAGCATTGCAAAGCTTTTTGAGTAGCTGGACAAAACACCACCACTGGTGCTTATTCTCCAAAGATATGAGATGATGAAACTAATACAGTAAACTACCATGGCTGTTATCAATAAGATTTTGCAAGGCACTTAACTAATTCTGTGCTTTGTCCTTAACTGCACCACAACTGATGCACCAGGGCTAACAGTTGCAGGACTAGTAGGAACCAGCTTACAGTGATATTTCAGTGCTGGACCAGGTAAAGATTCAGATTCCTGTTGGAGAACAGCTTTCTTATGGGCAGCAGGATAAATATTTTCCAGAGTGCTTGATGCCTGTCCAAATCAGAAGACAGACACCTCAAATATATCAATTTAAATCAACCTAGTTTTTCAAACCTTCCTAGCAAAGGATTTTAGTAAGCGGAAATAAAGCACTTAAGCTCAACAGAAGTGCTTCTATCATAATTATTAATCAAGATATTGCTGACTGCGAGACTGCACAGCTTTGCCAGTTGCTCAGAAGGCAGCTGATACAATACCCGATGTAGGCGTACTGCTTGTGCCATTACAAAGAAGTGCCAAGAAATAAAGGGCTCCACCCATGCCCCTCAGCTAAGATCAGGGCTGAAGCCGAAAGAGATATCTAACTCACTCATCGCAATGAAAGGCGTGATTTGGTTTGCATCTCTAGCCTCTTTTCTCATAAAAAAAAAAAGAGACTGAAAAACTTCTTTATGCGTCAGACCTTCCACCCAGATCATGTACATCTGGGCTGCACTCCTTTCAAGAGGAACAAGCTCAGTTTGGACATTACTCTGGTCGCCTCCAAGCCATGAGGGGAAGACGTGTACAGCCTTTTTAACACCAGCTGAGGCCCAGATCCCCATGGAGAGCCGGAGTGCCGGTGGCAGGTCTCACAGCCTCTGCACTGACCCCAGCTCCATTTCCAAAATGGAAACAAATCCTGTAGGTCTATTTTGAAGAGGTTTTTCCCCAGAGCTACTGTGCAGCGAAAACATCAAACACTTGGAAGCCCACAGATAAAGCGATAATGTGCACCATATACTGAATGTGAAGAGTGCGGGAGCAAATAACTTTGGTTCAACCAAAGATATCAACAATTACCAAGATAGGTTCCCAGACACTATAGCTCCTAAGCTCTAATTACCACGTGTCATGGCTTTTAGCACTATAACAAATCAATCTGCTTTGAGTAATCTTACTGTTGGGTCACTGCCTTTTCCAGGAAAAGAGGAGACTATTTCACATCTCAGTAGCATTACAGGTTCCCAGCGTGATGGAGTGCATTGGACTAGAAGAGGCCCTGGAGTCAGTAACTCCTGTCCTGGCTATTAGACCTGCTGCAACATAACCAAATGTTTAACATCTCCTCAGCTCAATCCCACCTGTAAGCAGGGAGCACAAGTATTTCTACATACTGTCTCCTATATTATTTAGAAGGGGATCTATTTGGGATCTATTAGGCTATGCAATAAGCATGACCACAGCAATTTTAAGAAGCTAAATTCAAGAATAGTAAAGAAAAAAAAATATTCTCCTTCCAAAGGGGGCAAGCCTCCCGTAAAAAAAAAAGAAGCGTGTTTATATATACTACAATCTTGGACTATATATATCTAGTCCTGCACAGGTATTTCATGTGGAGTATTAAGATAACCCCAGCAGGTCACCTGGACAGCTTCCAACACCACCTAAACACATAAAGCACAACCTAAAGAAAACAGAGTCCTTCATTTCACCCAGCTAGAAAGAAAAAAGAAAACCCAAAACAAATACACAAACCTGAAACAAACCAAAAAACTCAAAAAAACCCAAAACCAGTGACCGACTGAAATCATGCCACTATGTTTAAAGTTCTGATATGCAAGCTTAAAAAATTGCCTGCTCTGCCTACTTAACACAGCATCCCTTCCCTTCAGCAGTTGCCAATCAGCCCTTTGGCCACGGCCAGCTTAGCAGACAACACGCTACCTATGCTAAACAGGAGAAATCAGTGCATGTCAGTAATTTGCAACCACACACCATCACACTTGAAAAACACTATGGTTTGTGTACTGGGGGGAGGGAGGAAAGTCTGGGTGATTTTCACTGGGATTAGCTATTCCAGTCTGCATGTCATGCCACATCTACACCCCTTAGGTTAACACAAGCAGCACAATTTTAAGAGCCGTACCCAGTAAGGCTGTAGCCCATATGGTTCCACTCAGACACAGTTCTGTTGAACTCAACAGAACTTCTTGTCCAAGTAAAAGTCCACGTACGCAGGTATTTGTAGGTTTGGAGAATAAGACAAATTTGTGAAAAGCTACATGAGGGCAAGTTTCTGTCCACCCATAAAGGCTGTAAGCTTTGGAGTCATGTTGCTCCCCCCAGCTGTAATTGTTTTCCTTCTTAGCTAAACTTTGAGTTTTGCCCCTTGGTTAATTCATTTACTTTAACTCGGCAAGAAGTATTTTTCAGCCAGAAGCGGGGTGCCTTTTA
>NW_008824061.1:1512435-1524868 GCF_000699105.1 Pygoscelis adeliae
CCTGCCTCCTACCACCTGCCACAGGTTCACGTAAAAGAGCTTGTCTAATTCGAGGATTATCAGAATGACAGTGCTTCTCACTTCACACAAATATTAAGTCTGGACATCCTACATTGTGTAAGTATTTCTAAAGTATTTTCCAATGCATACAAAAATAATATCACTGACTTCCCTAGAGCTGTATTTTAGGCTTTTAATAAAAAAAAAATAAGATTCTGAATTGGGCTCTTGGAAAAAAGTTCTCCTTGCATAGAAAACTACTTCATTTCTGAAAGTCAGACCATTTTACGAAGGCTTTCATTAGAGTATCTAGGCTATGCTTAGTTATTTTGAAAATTCAGACAGTTTAGAACAGGAAAAAGACCGAGATCCACCTCCCTGCACACAGACAGTCATTTCTTTACTCTGAGTTTCTGCACAGCAATTTATTTGAAATGTAATTGGAAAAAATATAAACAAAGGGGGGGGGGGGGGGGAGAAAGAAGAATCATACAGTATCATCTCTATGAGATGCCGCAAATCATGAGACATCAGAACTCCACGATCTTAAAGCAAATTGATTAATAACCCAAACGCTCAGCTTCCCAAAACTAAAACGGAGGCCCAGAGCTTCCTATGTTCTCCTATTACCAGCTGGACAACGCAATGTCAACAAAGATCTGAAGAGCCATAAAGTACCGAAGATTTGGAAAGGCACCCCCTTACGCTCCCAAGAGATGGAAACGTAACTGAAGACAAAGACCTACATCAGGAAAAACAGAAAAAGACTGCAAGAATTCAGCAAGGCATTTTTGCCTGATTTCAGCAGCTAAGAAGAGCTGTAGGATCACAGCTTAGCAGTGTGTCCAGAAATCCTACGTGCTGAGTTTGTACAGCAATGTTGAAAAGTTGGATAAAAAAATTAAAAATAAATCTTTAAATATAAGAGGAACCAATTCAAATACAAAGGGGGAGGTGGAGAGGAGAAGCAGGGGTTGGAGAGGAAAACTCCAGTAGTTGATTAAAGCTGCCTTGTTTCTTGAACTCTTTACTGGACGGTAACCTTCGATGGTTATCAGTCATTTCAGACATGCAGCATTTTATTGTGTTGAGAGGGCAGCATTAGGCTGGACAGGATATCTGTCTGTCATCCACAGTGAAAGGCTGCAGACACTGTAACCACCAAAGTATGGCCATAGGGCACAAGGACAATGAATAATCAGGGTCAGAATAGCACCAGGAGTCCCAAATTCATCATTATTCTCAATAAAACCAGAATACACCAGCTTTCAGATACCAAGGTAAAATACTCCAGTTAGGTAGCGTTTTAGTTAGAATGAGAAATTCAGATCATCTGCAAGTTAAATAAGTCAAGCAGTTAAACACACACACAAAAAAAAGAGAAAAGCCACACACACACACAAACCCCCCACACCCACTCTTTGAAGCGTGGTGCAACTACAGAATATAAGAATTCATAAGAAGAGTTATAGGAGGGCAAAGGGCAAATTAAAACAAGTTAGAGCAAGCAAAGGAAAAGGGTTACACTGCAGCACGAGAGTCCCTATAGTTTAAAAGGAAGATCTACTGGATTTTCTATTGTATTTGGCCATTTCATCTGTCCAAATCAGGTGAGAAAACTGGGTGATGTTCTCAAAAGCCTGAGACACCAAACAGCAGACCCAAGCAGCACCGTCAACTGAGCTTTCAAGATTGAGTGGGGAGTCAAGAGGACTGGCTGCCAAATCCCGATTATGCCCCAACTGCAGAGAACAAAAGGAGGCAGGACTTTGCCTCACAACACTTTATTTTGTATATTAAAGCAGCTCCTGACCTGCACCAAGCTGGTATCACCTGCACCCAAGGATCTGTTGGGGTTCAGTACAGCAGCACGCACATACCACCCTCCCTCTGCGGTACACAGCAGAAGCACAGTTTCACATCACTGCTGCAACTAACTCTTGAGATGAGCAGCAGGTTTTTTTATGCTGTTTTCCAAAGATGCCAAGCTGCGCATACACCAAACCCAAAATCTGGTCTTTGAGGGGTGTGTGTGTGTATACAGACACAATGTGCATGCAAAGGCAGTGCTTCTTCCACAGTGACTTCAATCCATCAGCCTTACAACCATCAAGAATATTTTCCCCAACCATTTACATCACGTTATCACATATTCTGCACACCCAGGATTTCCACAGGGCTCCCCAATTATGGGCCCTCCAATGTCTAACACCGCAAGCAAATCCACTTTTTGGTACTTCCCTCCTTGTCCAATACCGCTGACTTCAGCAAACATTAAGATGCATGGTGCCATGGTCATTTAACACAAGGCACAGCTTCAGAGCTATGTTTGAGGCACTCAACTGGACAGGCTTTTCGCTATCCAATCTGAGAAGTCAATAGATTTGTTGTTGTTATGGAATCACTCACATTAGCTGAAAGATAGGAACATTTTCTGCTCAAACAGAGCTTCCATAATTTTAGTGGTTGCTTCTTGCAATAAGCAAGTTAGCTAAGCTAACTGCAAGGCATTTCTAGTCACTTGCCTCCACAGTGACCCTGACTGCATGTCATTTTGGTAGCCAAAGACAGAAAGGGGTTCTTCCAGATTTTAGAGTAACAACATACCTACTTATTTCCACCCAATACCATGTTTAACTCCCTACCCCTCCAACTTGAACATTCACAGTTCCTTTCAGACACGCAGCACAGTGGACTGACAAAGGCTGGTCTCAACAGTTTTCCCACCTTGAATATTCAAGTAGTAGTTTCCTGTTTGCAAAATATTACATCACACCTAGCCAGTGTATGTTCTAGTTTCCTTTAAGAACTTCTTGCACGCTTATCTGCTGCTGAAAGAGGGTGGAGGGAAATTCACTCATCTACTTAGCTCTAGTCAATCACCACCAGTGCTTCTCAAGGAGTCAATTCTTATGCTTTGGATAAAGTGCAGAGTGAACAAACCGCAGCAGTGAGAAATCACAGTACAGGCTTGCAGAGGCTATTGAGGATCTCAGACACACAACTTAAAAATTTGCAGAATCCAAATTTTACAGAGCAGTCAGAATTTTATTCTTTCCTTTGAACAACCACTCCCACAAGAAGTATTTTGTGATGCACAACTGAGACATCACGATGTTACCTAAAAAAAAAACCCCAAACAAACAAAAAAAACCCCACCAAAACCCAAGCAAAATGATGAAATACTTTAAGTCATTTCCCATGCAGCAGAGATCCACTTGCTGACTCGACATTTTTCTTGGCAGCATACTTAAGTCCTATAAAGTTATGGGCTGAGATAGCGCATCCACCTATTCCTATTGTTCTGTTCACCTCCGCTCCTGAGGCATCACGCACCAGCCCTGTGCATCAGATCCCTCACGCAGCTGGACTGCGGCTCTGTAGCACAGGGATTTCTGCCTCAGCAGCTCAGCTGAAAAGCCCAGCGCTGCACCTCCTCCCCTCTCCCCATTCCCAGAAGTCGGCAAGATTCTTTGTATTTACTTCCTAGATGTGGATTAAAACTGAAAGATTCATATCTGCCGAGACACAATCCATCCCTTTCATTCCCAGACACTACCCCACCATAAAATATTTCCCCTTCCCTCCCTAAACTGGGCGTTTCCTCCCACTCTCTTGCCCTTGGTAAAAACATTCATCTTCTTGCCATCTTGAGGAAGTTGGACTCATCTCAAATTTCACCAGGTCCCCTTGTATACCACTTCCCAAAGTCCTTGGGGGGAAGTTTAATCCGGATCCAAACTCTGGAATCAATCCCAAGAGGCTGCTGGGCTCCAATCAATGCATTAATTTTCAAGCATGCTCAGCCTTGCCACTTGGGTCCACTTCCAAACAGAGCGGACGACTGAGCACAAGCCCAGAAATACATCACACCTCGAGCCATCTATTCTAGATACTAACACACACATCCTGGTTAAAACACTGCTCCTTTAGTTGTACCATTAAGACTCCAGGTGAAACAGCAGCGGCAGGGGATTTGCAAGATACGAGATATCACTGAGTGTTCTTGGATCAGCTCCCAAATTACTCAAACCTAGTACAAATTAAAATAAGAAAACAAAACACATATCCCATGTTTTTGTTGCTTGCTTGTGCACGGAGTTCATAACAACGGTCAGTAATTTCAAACAAAATCACCAAGTTTAGATTAAAGTTCCCAAAGAGGATTCAAGTTTACTTTGCCAATGCCAAGGAACTAAAGCTTTCACACGTCTTATCTGAGACCTCCTGAACACTCATTTCTTACTGATTTTGCTCCTTATATTAGAGTGTTTACAGAAATAAAACCCCAATTGTCTTAAATCTCATCCTGCTCTATTTGCTCCTTGCACAGAGTAATTGCAAGCAGCTAAGCTAAACCCGGAAAGCCTGTCATAGCCTCTTCCTTAGAAGAGAGCTGGGACTCTCCCCCAGGAGCCAGTCTGTTTATAAGAAATAGGTTCACCCCTACGTTTCACTGCACTTCCTTCTCAGTAGCTCGCGGCCAAATCACAACCTGCAAACTCTGTCTGTCCTGGGCTGTTCTACTAAGGCTTTATCCCATGGTTTGCCCCGACTGGAAAGCAGCTCTCTAATCCTTCCGACAGTTACAGCATCTTCTCCCAACACAGCAAAGTTCTGATGGGAAGCTCCATTCGGGAGACTAAAGACTGGAAGATTTCTCAAAAATCATTTAATACTATAACTGAAGGAACCAAAACAAAACAGGAAGTTTTTGAAGAACAGCAAGTTTATTCATTTGGAGAGACCCACCCACATGCCTAACCATGGCTGAGCTCTCGTCTCACTCTAAGATCATGGCCTTGGTTAGTTGTCAAGGGACTGCAGGGCGACCACGGCACCGAGACAGCAGAGAATCTAGAAAACACGTGCAAGTGAAAAAAGCTGAACCTCAACACCCTTGGAGAGAAATTTTTTTCCGCTTTATTCCACTTGATACCAAAAGTGACTTGACACTAATCCAGGCCAAGCAGCACAAATAAAGAGCTTGAGCTCACTTCTCTGCTGGAGATGATGGAGTAAAGTGTTGCTGTTGGTATATGAGAAGCTCCTCTCCTTTCTGATGATTTATGCAACCTCGCTTTAAAAGAGTTGCATTCATTTTATTGCCTACTCTGCACATTCTCAAGAGGCGTTGGAGGCAGTGCCAGAAAAATAACAGGGCTTAACAGTGTCTAGCGCAAATCCACCGGTGCAAGAACTGCTTTCTGAAGCGTTTCCAGATTTTTTTTTTCAGTGAGAACATTTTGTAAATAGAATTTAGAATTTGCCTTGAGCCAGGCAACACCCGCTTTTATTCAGCCCTTCACGATAATGAAATAAGTAGTTTCTCCACTAGTTGTAGCCAACATCTTCCAGAGGAAAGCAAGCGCAAAGTGCATGGTTTACATCCTCTCGCATCCCACATCCACAGCTTTCCTGTTGCAGATACCATGTCTTCCTCATGGAACTAGTGAAACTTCTGTCTCACAGAAAAAAAAACCGTGATTGGAAATAAACCCTTCCGCTAGGCATAACTTGGCAGACGCAACCCAAACTGTCGCCACCAGATGGGTTGAAACACACACAAGGCAGACAAAGCTTCCTTCTGTTGTTTCTCTACGCTCAGGGACAGGGAGAAAAGAAAAAGAATTTCACTTGACTTAAAACCGTTACTTCGTTATTAAAATAGAGAAAGTAAAAAAAAAAAAAAAAAGAAAAACAGCTCCTGAGGGTGCTAGGCAATAACATAACTGGGCTTGTATCAGAAGAAATCAGAGAATTCAGGTGTTGGTGACATTGTGGAAGATTCAAGCCATCAGACGGGTAAAAGTAACCAGTCAAAACAGCTGTTCTTGTATTCCCCAAGGAGTAATCCTGAACAGAAAGTATATAGATAATTCTGTCCTGCCTCAACTGAGGCCAACTTACAGCAAACAAAAATGGATCATCAGTTACAACCATGAGTTCAAGATGTAAGACGTCCTCGCTGCACTGCAACGGCAGATCTTGTCTATCTCTCACAGTGAAAATCTTTTCATTCTAGAAAATATCTAGCACTAGTTTCTTGCCAAATGAAGCAAGCTAACAGTTTGCCAGAAACTGAGAAGATCCCCTGTCCCTAATTTCAGGCTGCTATTAACCCTCATTTTGAGCACAGAAAACTGTAAAAACAGAGATGCAATTTCCAATCTGATGTTCAGTGTAATTGCATTACTGCGCAAACCATAAAACGTGTGTTACTGAGCAGTAATGACACTTTGCACATAGCCAAACTATCCTGATTTCTGCAGAAGCATTGCACACCACACACAGGAGTTAAAGCTGTGCAGACAGAACGTCATCAGGTTTCATTTTTGTCTATTAAAGGACACTCATTCATTCTTTCCACCCACATGCAGGTTACAATCACTTATTTCTGGGCTACACCCACAGCCTTAGACTGGTGAGGTCCAGTCCTTCCAACTAAAGCAGGGAAAGGATTTCTCCAGGTAACACCTCCGATTCACTGCTCAACATGGGGTCACATTACCTCTACTATCAAGACTGATATCACCAAAGCTTTTTGGTACCCTATTACAAAACAGCAGAAGACCATCCATGGCATGACAATCCTGCTCCAATAACAAGTTGTTGGACACTTGCTGGAAACACACTCAACTCTTGCCCCTCCCTGCATTTCTCCCCCAGAGCGGTCCTCTTGTTTCAGTTGGGAGGGAGATGGGAGCACATGGCAAGAGGCAGGTCTCAGCTTCCCACTGCCCAGCTCTCTAGACTACTTCAGCATCTTCATTGGTAGACCCAAACAGAGCAGTAGCATCCGCTTAGTCTCTCCAAACAAAAGATACAGGCATATACAAGTCTACCTTAGTTTTTCTATTTCAGGGTAATCTTTGCAACTGGATTGCAGTTTTAAAACCTCTCAGAGAAAAGGCACCTAGTTGTACAGGGCCTCTACATCCTTGCAGAGGACCTTTGCAGCCCAAGGATAAGACATGTGCCTCAAGCCTGCACAGATGATGTCACATGACAAAAACTTCAGTGCCTTAAATGTAATTACAGCAAAAACGAAGGATGGATACGCAAGAAGTGTGGCTGGACACCATCAAGGAACACAACCCCCAATGCATGTCCCTATTTCTTGCTCCTAATGAGAGACTGTGCCCAAACATGTGGAGTGTTGATACCATTTCAATAAACAGAGGCCACTGAAAGCAGGCGCTCATACCTGAACCCTGCACAGCTCAGGGAGAGGTTTCCTCCTGGAGATCAGGAGTTGTCTGCCTACTCAGAGCCAGCAGAACCCCGAGACACTGTCACAAACAGGAGGAGGAAGGACCAGGAGAAAGGTTCAGGTTTAGACAAAACCTTCCTTGAGAAACTCATTAGGCTTCATATAGCATCTACCCAAGTGCTTTCATCTTGGGGTAGGACGAGATGTGGGGTGTAGAGGGTACTCCACAGATGACCTCCCTGGTACCTCCAGACTGGAGGAAGGGAGCAGGTGGGCTGCTGCTCTCCTGGGCAGTGACCAGGCAGTGTCCCTCAGAGACCGCTTCCTTCGCCCTGGGTTTGGCTGAGGGCCACAGAGAAGGGGTGGCAGGAGGGGAAAAGCCTTTGCGGAATGCAATCGGGGCGACCGCTGCTGTGTGGCAAAACCAGCCAAGGAAAACAGCACCAGAGGGGCCATGGCTTTGACCTCTTTGGTGGTTCACAGCCAAATCCAGGCTGACAGCAAGGATAGTAAACCCCAGTCACACTTCTATTGCACACCAATGAAACCGATGGTCAAAAGTGAGCTACAGCTCAATTCCCAGATTCCTTAACCTTAAACTAAGGTTTGCTGAACCAATAACCCAAATAGGTGCAAGAAATGCTCCTCTCACTGAGGAGGTCCAGCTCCCTCAGGACATCCTTCCAGGCCACCCCAGAGACCCACATGTCTGCTCCTTCAAAGAGGAAGGACTCCCATCCAGGGCACTACAGTTCAAACACATGCATCTGAATTATTATTTAAAAAGCTAAGAGGGAAAAGAAAAACAAAACCAAAAATGCAGCCTTCTGAACAGGCTATCCTAACCCTCAAAGATATGTGCAGCCATTTGTATACAGTTTCTTTATATCCAGTGTGAAGGAATGCTGCCAAAAAAGCCATAAAGCAGAGCACAGGATGTTTTAATATAGAACTTTTTTCCCCCCACTCCCCTTGCAAAACTATGATAAAAATCTTAACGGAAAGAGATTCTTTAATTTGTCTCTCTCCCACAAAGAGCAGGAAGATCTTTGGGAAGGCTGAAGGATATAATCAGAAGTCACAGCACATATTTCTTATCAGTGTTTGAACAAGATGTGTTTCTTCTTTAGGCAATGCTTTAATTTGATTTTAGCAAACACTCCAAACTCTGCATCATCATCTCAGCCAAACTGAAGGAGAATCCAGACTCCCCAAAGGGGATCTCTATCGCTCTCATCCTCCCCTCCCAACACCTAGGAAACTTGGACAAGACTGGACAAACTTGCAGGTACCCTCTTCACACCCAATTTTGTGCATGCTCCACCACAAACATTTGCGCACAACACCTAAAATGCCAGATGTGGAGATGAGGTAGAAAGACACAATGAGATCCAAAGGGTTCCTGTTCATCAGCACCTCATCACCCCATTATAACCGCCCCAACATTTCTCTCCTTTTCACATCTCCTACTCATAAACACACAGGAATGGATCTCCAGGGTCATCAAGTCCAGTGCTCTGCCAACAGAGAGCTTAATTGTTCTTATAGTCAACCCAGATCAAATGCTGGGTTAGATTAAGCTGGAAAAGTGGTTGGGGCAGGTTCCACCTCCGGCCTTTCAGGGCTGTGATTCATTCCAACACCCTTCTGCCCTCTCTCAGCTTTTCTCAACCAGATTTTGCCCATTTGGGAGGAACTCCTCATCTCACCGCGGCATTTGGCACCGTACTTGCAGGCATGGGTGCCGTAGGGCCATGGGCGATGGTACGAGCTCGCTGCCCTGACCATGAAGCCCGCACCAGGGCTTGTGCAAGGGCCGGTTCCCAGGCTGTGGGGTGGAGTGCACTGCACCACCGGTGGGTGTGGAGGGCAAGAGCTCGGCATGTGCAATCGGGCAGCAAGCATCCTGGGGTGCCTGGACAAAGCACCCTGAGAGATGGGCTTTGGGTAGGAGAGCAGACAGACCCCTCCATTTTAAAATTTTATTTCAAGGGGGGGAAAAAAAAAGTTTACTTTCCCCCCTTTTGTCCGTTTTTAAACCCAAACTATAGCCTATACCAAGCTTTTCATGAGTTGGTATGGCCACCTTCTGCCCAGTCCAGCAACAGCTCTAAAACCTGAACTCCAGCAAGCACCAGTTGCAACAAATTGCTACTCGATTTCCACACCGAGTGCTTTTTTTTCCTCTTTCTTTTTGAAGGAAACCATGCCAAAACACACATCTTGTTTTCAAGGTTAGGATGGGTGAGGTTCATCATCACCAATATATTTTGATTGAGCATTAACAAGTTTCCACCTCGAGACAAGTCATTAGAAAGTCTGCTCTTTCTCAGAAATAAAGACAAGTCAATGCTAATCAGGTTTTCTTTCCTCAGCGTACAACGCTTCGCTGGATGGACAAAGTGCACCATGTTCAAATCCAAGAAGGGGAAAGGGGGGTGGGGGGAAAATCAGAGCTAAAGCTTTTTTAAAAAACTTCCCCTGACAGCAACAGTGATGAGCGGCATTTAAGCAGAGCGAGAACGCTCCTGAGCGCATCGCTTCTGACAGATGAGCCCAGCAAGTCAACCATAGGGACTCCACAGCCCCACCACTGCTATTCAGCGAAAGTTGATCAGATAGCAGCAGACTAACGCTGAGCAAACACTCCAAGAAACGCTCTCTCCGCATTTAAGAGTTTATAATTAACCTAGGAAAAAAAAGTCACCAATTTGGGTCTTCTGTGCGGCGGCAGCAGCTAGGAACCAAGCGCACGCTGGGTGTTCGCACTCCCTGCAGAAGGGGGGGACGGGGAAAGCACACCGGTTTCAGTTTACCCCTCACTCTCCCCGAGTCGCAAACCTGCCATCCCAGGCGTGCAAGCCCCGAACGTACTTTTAACAGGTTTTTCCTTGCCAGCTATCGCATCTCCTAGCTGTGCTCTTGGCTTTGCAATTCCTATTTTGTTTTCTTTTCCAAGTGGCTGAGCTTCTGTCTGCTTCAGGTCTCGTACCCCATGCCCTCCACTTGAAGCATTTTCACCAGGAATACACACACGCACGCACACACACAGACAGAGGAGCTTTTGCTGCATTGCCATTCTGATGACTGTCAACACAGCTGCTGTCTCCGCTGGAATGTAAACCAATATTGTCGTTCTCCCTCAACCCCAGGTAACTTCCTCAAAGATTTGCACAGCATGTGGCAATTCTCTCCACTTCCACCTTACAAAGCATTGACCCAGTTGGTTAAAAGCAATTAAATTAAAAAAAAAATAAAAAAAATCAAAGCTACATCTGAAGTTTGTGTTCCACTCACACCCATGCAGTGCAAAAGGGCTGTAGAAAGCAAAATGCATCCATTGTACGGACACTCATCCTCATATAATACGTTTAGACAAACACCCTGTATAAAATATCTTGCTTCTGCTGCAAGTCATGAGGCAAGGTATTAACAGCACTGAGTAAGAGTGTTATTGGTGTGGACACTAATGCAACATTTGCAGCAGAGAACCTTTGTTTGCATATTATTTTACTTAAAAATGTAACCTAAGAAGGGGTTTAGAATGCATTTTTTTGTTATTTCCTAGATACCACCCACTTTTAACAACAAGCAGCAATTTTGGCAATAAAAGACTAGCAAATGAGTTATAATGCAGTCAACACAGATACTGTTCAGACTGCTACAGGAACGCAATCCGTATGCATTGCCCACAGTAAGCGACTGCTTTGCCTTGCTTCTCCAATGAAAGAAAATTATGTTTGGCTGATCAAGGTTCCCAAAACAAATTCGCTGTCCCAAATGTAAAGATTCAAAGTTCACTCCCATTCCAGTATCTAGCCCAGAAAACTCTGCTTCCCATTGTAAAGTGCAAAAGTTTCAAAAAACAAATGTATATTCCACGCCTAACTTCAGGACTACAGGGGTGAAGAAATCGCACGCATTCACTAAAAATAAATAATATATTAAAGATATGATAGCCCAAACCTAGAATCCTTACCTCGCTATACTGGGACTGGGCATTGTTTTCCAGGTACAACATGTTAGCAGTCAAATTGATCAGTGCTGCTGTTCTTTCTTCTGGCTCCAGGATTTTGACAAACACCTCCCACCCCCTAGAAGACCCTAAAAATATGTGATGCTACTTGGAAGATAACAGGACTCGGAGTGTGCCTCTCTGCATAATTGAAGTTTCCCTTATATACCTAACTATAGGCAAGGAGGAGGAGGTGGGGCTCTCCTGCCTTACCTGTCCAATCTGTCAAAGTGCCACCTGGAGTCCTCCACTCCAATGGAGAGAGGCCTCTCCCAGCTCATTAAGTAGTTAGAATTCCTTATCACCAATCTCTAAAAAGCAAAGGGAAGGGAAGGGGGGGAAGACGAGAGAGAGAGAGAGGGGAAAGGAAACTATAAAAGAGAGAGAGGAAAAAAAGAAAGGAAATTGTAACTTTCCCCTGTCCCTTTTCTACAAGTTTGGGAACTCAAAAGACAGTCATGGAGTTGCTCCAAAGGAGCCGCTCCAAGAAACTTCTATTTATTTATTTTCTGAGAAGACTCCAGGGTTTTCTTCAGGCACGGGCTTTGCTGCTACTAAAGCCCAAAACGTTCGGGAAGGGAATCGAGATGCAACATTCGAGACCGGTGGTGCAGTAACACAGCCGAGTCTCTGGCTGCTGCAGCATGCAGGTTTTGGACAAAACCCACAAGGAGCTTTCTGAGAAGCAATCACTGTTTCATGCACCGTAATCCAGCTACACGCTCTGTCATCTGTGTGCTCTCATCCATGCTTACAGGCAACAGGTCCTGTGTTTGCAGGACATCACTCCAGCTATGTTTTTTTCCCTCCTTTGCAACTGCTTCTAACTCACGCCATGGTAATAAGTCTTAAAATAATCTCACAAACAGGAAATGTTACAAAAAAATATAAAAAAAGCAACTCGGCCAAATGGACTTACGATTTTGCATTAATATATGGGAGAAGTTGTTGGGTACTGCTCAATAAAAACCACCTGGACGCCGTGTCCACAGCAAAGTAAAGACTTCGAAAAGACAGATAGGAAAAACACTGACTCCTTAGCTCACTCAGAGTCATTCTGTGGGAGAACAGAGTGAGCAGACAGGCAGATCAGAAAGGCCCCGCTGTGATTTCACTCTGAACGAGCAGACAAAATTCCCCATCCTGCGCTGGTGTCCCAAGCGCGAGACCCCCAGGAGCGTGCCAGCGGTGCGAGGTCTGGGCTG
>NW_008824061.1:1524914-1540869 GCF_000699105.1 Pygoscelis adeliae
ACCCGGTCGGAAAGGCCTGGCTGCGAGGGGTCCGCCGTCGTCTCGCCGAGTGAGCGGGATGCACGGCGAGAACAAAAGCCGGCTCGTTTTGCCTGCTCCCAAAGAGCAGGGTAAGCGCCATCGAGCAAGGGGAAACAAAACACCTTTTTAAAGGGGTGGGGGGAGAGAGGAAACCAAACATCCAGATCAGAGCGTGGCCGCCTGCCCTCCCAGACTAATGACAGCGCTTCAGACTTTTATTTGAGGACCTGTGGTGAAGCAGACCGGTGCCTAATTGCCGAGTACCTGCACAAACTGCGAGTGCGCGCAGCGAACCCCGACCCTCCCGCCGCGGGTGGTGAGCGACGGACCCACGGGTGCTTTGCAAGGGGGAGAGGGGTCCCCCGCAGGGCTGAAACCCATCCACAGCCCCCAACACCTCCGTGCAGCCGAGCCTCTGCCCAGGAGCTGCTACTGCTCCCCGCCATGCCGACTCCCTCCCCTTTGGGCATCATTTAACCCCAACTCCTCAGAGCACACAGGGAGGGGACTCGAGGTTCACAGGGAGCTGAAACCAAGCAGGCTGTGCTGCTCAAGGTACTAATGACTCTCTAGGCTGCCTTCTCCAGCACATGGCAGCAGAAGGAGCCACCACTGACTTCCTGCCAAGGACACTGCAAGCTTGCACCAGCCTCTCTCCAGGCTGGATACAGGCAGAGAATTCGCAAAACTGCTACTAATAAAATGGTGCAAAACCCATCTTCATGCAGGAACCGATACCAGAGCAAACACAGAGCGGAGTATCGCAGTGCCCTCCCTACCCTGCAACAGCTCCTTGCCACGAGAAGCCGTGTAGGTGTCTCATTTAGCTCTAACCCTGTGAGCACAGCTGGGCACAAGAGCGAAAGGTTGCAAGCATTTCCAGTGCACCTTCTTGATTCCTCCTTGCTGAGCATGACGCGAGGAGGTGCTTCCAGGAACGGGCTGCAGGGAGGAGCGCAGAGCCCTCCCCAGCCAAGGGAGGGCCCTACCTACCACCACCAGGGACATCCCAGCTCAGGCTGGGGCCACGTGCACCTCCAGCACTCCTGAACTACCAGCAAGAGCCCGCTGAGCGCACAGCGGGTTTCCTACAACACAGGAACAACTCAATAGACCACTGCCACAGCCCTGTCCCCTTCTCTCCATCTTCCCCGGCATCACCTAACACCAGGGGCTTACGCCTGGTGTGCTTACCTGATCTCACCCGAGATGGGTACAAGCCAAAAAGCCACACAAGCGCTAATCTGGAGATACAGGCAAGGTTTGCAGGGAGCAGCCACAGCACCGCTAGCCAAACGGGTCACTTTGCAACACCACTGCAAAGCTTGCATGGAGCTGGACGTCACGCTGGACGTCACCTGTGGATTTTCTGCTAATAGGGAGGAAAAGTTATGCTGTGCTCAGAGGACCGTTTTGACCCCTGAATAGTCAGGTTTTTGATACTGGCCCATGAGTTCAAAAGCTATGGAGGGGAAGAAAAGAGGAGGAGGAGGAACAACATACATAGATCTCCCAACCTCAGCAAGTCATTGCAAAAATCTCTTTTACTAGCTGTGCTGTGAAACTCAGAAGATCCTCCTTTTCCAAGTCATTAATGCAGCACTGTTGTGTTGGGTATCTGCTATCTTCTGTCCCACAGGTGGCTGGAGGTGGTTGTGGGTGAAGCAACACCCAGATGCACTATGCACAGATATGTGGAAGTTTATCCAAAGAGATCTGCATGTCAAACAGGAGGAGAAGTCTATATAGCATGAATAAATTGACATGTCAGCACAAATCCCTGCCCTCTGTACACAGCCCTGACCTGGCTCAGTGTTTCAGAGGCATTAGCCTGTGCGGTTGCCTTGAAGTGGATGCTGGACAAGTGGCTTTTTGCAAATCAGTCATCCACAAGTGACACAAAGGAGGCCACCACCGCCCTAACAGGGGTGGCAGGAGGTAACAGAGCATGCACCAGACACTGCGCCCACCAACGCTGATGCAGCCCAGGCACAGATATACCCCTCTCATCACTCCAGGGCTCCAAACTTTGTTTCACTGACTTTAGACCTAAATGCACCCCCCTCATAAGATGCTTCCCCCTGTCCCATGGGCTGGTGTTGTACCTCAATTATTCATACAGTCACTGATGGCACAAGGGAAGAGTAAAGGCTTGATCACTCGCCTTTCTACCTTACCATGAGAAAGAAAAGCTGGAGTCTTATTTGATTCTCTCCTTTTGCAGATGCAAAAATTTCACATAGATGAGTCTCCAACAACCTAACAGCAGCAAGGCAGCATCTCTTAGAGGCTCTCAGAGGGAAACTTGACCCCCTGAAATAGCATATGCTTAAATGGCTGAGTCACAAAACCAAAGGGACACCCCCCACCTCTTCAAACTGCACACTCACTTCTCAAAAATGGAACAGTGATAGTTATCATTTATTTGAGCCTTCTGGACAGGTCTCCAAGGAAAACACCAGCATCAGTCCTGTTGCAACTGTGATGGTCAAAAGTTATGGCAAGACAATCTTTGTAGATAGAGATTATACCTTATTATACCAATTAGCCTAGTCAGAAAAAGCAGATTCAGGTAAAGGCCCTCCTTTCACATGTTAAAAAGAATTACTTCATATTGAGGCGAGATGAACAAGGTTTAACCCTATTCTTCTAGTCCAACAAACTTTCCCCCACCCCAAACAGGAAAAGAACAAACTAGAAAATAAAGAAATCAACCCAAAGCATCGGGAGTTTTATGAAGTCTGGCACTTCATGCTTTGGATGCTCAGTTAGATTGAACTTAAAAAAAGCAAAGCAGCTCAGCCTCGGGAAAGGAAATCTCTTTAAAGCAAGTTACCTCCAATACTTGAAGAAACTAAAAGTAATAATTGCTAGCTAGATTTGAAAGTTTCAGCTGCAACCCTCCCAGCTCTGACTCAGATATTCTAGAGCCGCTTCTAGCAACACTTTGTGGCTCCTGCTGGTATGTTGAAAAAACAAAATAATACACAAACAAGACCCCCAAGTTTCCCAAATGAGGCATTGGCCAAGTGAAACTCCTGATTCAGGTTCTTTGTTTGACTGCATTTTCTCCGTGCTGCTATATGGTTCATCCCAGCCTCTCTCACCGGTACCATTTGCAAGTTCTCAATAACCCTTCCTGGACACAAGGTAAGCACGCTAAATCACAGTGATTAAAAATGTAATTGCCACAATTGTCGTGTTGATTGGAGATTGTGTAATTTCTTGTAGAAGGGGTGTGTGTGCGCGCACACACCTGTCTGTGTGTTAGGTAGTTCATGCAGAATTTCCTGCAGATCAAAGAAAAAAAAAAATCTGCTTAGACCTCTCCACTTTCATAAAAACAGCATCCAGATCAACTGCGTCACCATGGACTGTGACATTCACTCAGCTCAGAAATGTTTACAAATTAGGACTGAGATAACAGGAGGAGGAGGGGAAAAAATAGAACGTGGGTTTGGGGGTTTTTTTGTTGTTTGTTTGTTATATCTGAATAACTGTTGAATGCTCAAAAAACGAGCCTTTACCAACTGGGAGTCGTTCCAGCGAAGACTTTACAGGGACAGAAGTGATAGACTACAATAGCAGGCAGCCAGGTTAAAGAGCAAAAAGAAAATACTTAAAAAAAAAAAACAACAAAAACAACACATAAAAGTCACCCTCCACACATCAAAACTTATGCAGAGCTGGTCTTCGTTGCTCAAACTGCAAGGAATAGGGGAAAAAGGCCCCAGCACATACTGAAACAGGGGCTTTCCCCTTTCAAAAGAAAAAAAAAAAAAACACATCTATGGTAAGGCAAAACAAATAAAATAAAAATAAAATAGAGATTCTGCTGAAAGGCAGCATCCTGCCCCGGGGCTGACTGGATATAGCCTCGTGTGCATCCCAGGCAGGCTGCTCCAGAGCACTGCATGGGAAGTGCAACTCATCCGCATGCAGGAGAGGGACGGGCACCCCCGGCTCTTGCAGGGCAGACCGCTCTGCTGTACCCACGAGCAAGAATACCATGCCCTCCTGGCTTCCCCACCACTGACCCAGGAACAGGTCTGATGCCCAGAACTTCCTTTGGAAAGTACTCAGGTGTATGAACCTTCAAGCTAGAAACACACCCTGGCTGCAAGGGCTTAGTACCGAGGATCAATCCTTTCTTCCACGAACTTCAAACTGCGTTTTTCCCCATTCTAAAAGTGCGGGGCAAAGACAGGGACTCACCGTGGGCAGGAAGAGAGCCCAACTCCTGGCTCTGCCCACAGCACAGGTCGGCTTCTCCTTCCCCCAAGGAGCATGCCCTCCCCAAGGCAATCGGCTGTCACAACAGCCCTGCCCTCCGACCCTGGGTAAACATCTGCGCACGCTGCTTATTTGAGCTCCTATAGCCTCGTTATCTCCCCCAGAACACCCCTAGGGCTAATTAGAGAGTTAATGGCATCATGTCAGGAGATAACGCTATGTGGGGGGAGCAGGGAGAGGGAAGGTGGAAAGGAGTTGTGAAACAAAACCAGTTCCCTTCACAACCGCTGTGCAATATTGGTTTAGGAAAGGCGCACACAGCCCCTGGGGACTCTGCCCTCCAGCTGCTGAGCTCCATTTAATAAGAGAACAAGACACTCCTCTGGAGAGACTCAGTTCTCCAGCCAAGATGATGCAAGGTCCCCGCGCCTCCCCTACTGTCTGCACAACCCAAACCCCTCCAACCCCATCAAGGGAGGTCATTCCCACCAAAGTGCCAGCAGGGACTCACTTCCCACAGTTGGGGTATGACACAGGATGGACACCGAGCATACCGATAATTTATCATGAAAGTGTTGTCTGTTTATTCCCGGTGCTCCTTTTATGTAATTTTTCCACCTTTTTTGTACCCTAGTAACTCTCTTTAAAGAGCAGTTGCTTTCACCAAAAATGCTTAGAGATAAAAGGAAACAACCGTCTGGACACAGAGATCTTTGCAAGGCAGCTGATCAGCCTGCAAAACCACTGGCCAGCAGACACTTCTGCACCGATGGGTGCAAAACCACGGGTCAGCAGACAGTCGAGCATGGAGACACGACCAGTGGACTTTGGAGGTTCAAGCCTCAGCCATCGGCAGCTCTCTTGCTGGAGTAACAACCCTCAACATTCAAACTGCATTTTTGCCTGATAAGGACCTTTGGATGCTCAACACTGCATGCTTGACTGTCCCCCAACACATTTGTAAAATATTTTGCAAAAGTAAGAGAAAGTTACACAAGAAAATTCATGAGAATTGCTCCTGAGCAGCATGAACAGCCCCATCCCTCCAGCTGGAGGTGGGACAGGAGGTGGCACAAACCTGTATCCCAGCACAAGACAGAGGCCTCTGGCCAGGGAAAGGGAAAAGCAGGAGATAGCGACAGATTAGAGATTCTTTGTTTTTAATTACAAGAGAGGAGCAACTGTTGACAGACCAGGTTTGTTCTTGCACAAGCAGCTGAGGGGAAAGTGTTGTTCTTCCCTTATCTTGTATAAACTACAGATTGCTCTCGGGAAACACGCAACTCTTAATAAATGCACAATCACAGCAGCTCTTTCCAGCCAGCCTCTGCTATGCTGCCAACTCCCTCCCACCCAAGCCCTTGTACAATAATCCAACCTTAAAAAAAAAGTTATCAGTTTGCAATAATTTGAGAACAGTCTCCCAAACCTCTGGTTAAACCCTGACCCTGCAACTGATGGCCATTCACGCTTCTCATGTGAACACATCGCCGTTATCCTATATTGCCCTGGTGTGCTGCGCCACAACATACACCCCAAGGCAGATGGGGAGCCTGTTTGTTCCTTGTTTCCTATGCAGAAACATTGAATTTCTCAGTGCTGGTCTTCCTCCAGGTGCCCCTCTGCCTGCTCTCACATGCCATGTCCACCACCAGTATGGCAACAGCCATAGAGTTCAGTTATTTGGCCAGAGACCTTCCCTAGATGAGTGATCACTTCAATTTCTGACTTGTCTAATTTTAATCCAGTCTGGACATCACCATGAGGCCCACCATATCTATCCATGTCCTCAAAGAGAAAGAAGAGTGCTTCAGGGTACCTTTTCCTTGTGTTTAAGGCACACTGGAGATAAAAATCCATGTTTTTAGAGCCAACGTAGTTACACTCGTTACTGAAAACTCCCTTGATCATTCATTATTTTCTGCAAATTCAGATGCTGATTAGCAAAGGGTTCATTCAGCAGTGAGTGAACTAACCCAGGCCACAAACCACTCCTTAATCTACGCTTCACAGAGATTGATTTAATTTTCTGCGACTGCCTGACAATTCACTCTCTCATTAATTTAAATGCTATCAAATCAGCGACAGTGAGGTGGAAAGCAGATGGTAGAGACATTAAGAGGAAAACATTACCTAGTCCAAAACTGTCCTCATAAAATATTGGAGGAAAAAAAATAATAGTTATTAACAGGACCATGGGCAGGACCTGCAGAACCACAAAGCAACATATATAGCGAGACTTTAGATGAATAAGACTTTCTTCAAAGCAAGAATCTGAATTAATGCAAGAGAGGACTTTAAAAACAAAAGCTACACCCCACAGCTCGTTTGGCCCTGTTGGACAAGGAAGGGGAGAGGAACGCTCCCAGGGCTGTGCTCCAGGTTTGATGCTGAAAGGAGCATCCCATGAGCCTGGCCACCCCCCACCAGGCACAGCCAGCACTGCAGCTTGCAACAGGGCTGTGAGGTGCTCTCTACTCCCCCCACAAAGTGGGGTACCACAAAGCTTGGCAAGGTTTTCATTCGGCTGGATATGGACAGCTCGATTCATCACCCTACTTCCAGCTAACAAGAGAGAAGGGCCTCATTTCCCTCTCGCCACCAATTTGGTTTAAAAATAAAAAATAAAAAAGTCCAGAGGAATATGAACTTTGGGGGTGGCCATTCCACTTCGGTTGGTGTTCAAACTGTGCTTCGTGGTTTGCTAAAATGCCAGCTGCCCAAGGCGTTTATGGCTTAGGGGCTCTAACCCAATCAAAGTGTTCCCAGCAAATAATATCTGAAGTATGTTTATAGTTTAAGAAAGAAAGAAAAAAAAAAAAGGAAAAGAAAAAGACAGGTATCCTATCAACTAGAGACACACAGTGAAGTTCCCATCAAGACAGCATAAACCTTAAAGTTGTACCAGAGGCAAAAGTGCCTGCGGTCTGTTGCTCCAAGATCAAGATGCCTTTTAATTAAGTGTTTGTGCAGACCTTTTAAAGATATAAAATAAGTGCTAACACATTATTGCTCCATACTTAAGCAAGGAGCACGTGCAGCACCATGGAAACCTTTGGAGGCAGGCCTAGCTGCTTGGGGAAGATGTTTTCTGAAGCGACTGCTTCTTTTGTTTGGAGGTATTTGCATGTAGGCAGATGACAGGACTCACAATTGCAACACTCTTCCACCTCAAATGCTCGTAGCAATATGAGCCAGGGATTTAAAGCCAGCCCTCCAGAAGAGCCAGGCCAGAACAAACACAAAACACCCCATCACACAGGGCTCTTTTCCAGTAGGTTTGTGCTTTTCAGGTAAAAATTAGTTTATTCCCTCCCAAGATGAATGTAAAGCGAGATACTAAAAGGGCAGAAATATTTAAAGGAATTTTAAATATGCTTCCAAAATGATCTATAGCACAGCAGACAGATGGCCCATTGGTTTTCTTCAATACCATTAAGAATTAAGGGAAGCGGCATTAAAAATAAAACACTTGGTGTAACGATACTCATCAACTGGCTGCATCCCTACAAAAAGAAACGCAGCCAGCCCTGGTCTGCAGCCAGAACCAGGGCAAAACAGCACAGGAAAGGGAGCTAGTGAAAAGTTATTTTTAAGAAACATAAATGTGTCTTTAGAGCCCTACTACACACAGAATGAGAGAAGTCTTCAGGTTTCGGCCAAACTGAATATACAAATGCATTCTCTACGCGCATCCTTTATCAGAAGGAATTGACCATTTCTGGATTTGGATCTGCAGCGCTAAATGTGATGATTAGATCATTTGGAGGTACCTACGCTGCCGAAGATTAAACGTTCAGCTACAAAGCCAAGCCTAAATTAGCAGAGCTTATGAATTCAACTGCAAACAAGAGAGGTGCTGGAGGGAAACTTCCAACAGAATAATGCATTTGCTCATTATGGAAATGCCTTTGCATAATCTCAACTTTCTTTGCACAGGTATGGAACGAACAAATACCCACAAAGAAGAGAAACTTGGCAAGCCTCAAACGCTCTCAAGCACAAACCAGACAGTAATAAAAGCTTTGATCACATCCCTGTGCTGCATAAATTCCTTCCTTCCTTTCTATGGTCAATCTGGGAATACTTAGGCATGGAAACAGATGGCCACGAAACCCACTTTGCTGCATCCACTTATCAAATCGGCCTTATCCTCCAGGTACAAAACCATTTCCCAACAAAATGCAGGGTTGCAGCACCTGCCAGAGGCCTGGGAAGCACACACCACATGTTAGTCAGCCCCTGCACCAAGACACTCTTCCTGCACTGCTCAGCCACACCACGCATGCTACGCCAGATCCCTGCCCTGCTGCCAGTACACAGGGATGTCCTCCCTGTCCTGCAGTCTCACCACCCCTTAACCAGCTTTCATTTGCTTCCTCAGCCGTTACCTTGCAGCAAGTAGAGTTCTCTTCTCCTGACCCAGCAAAACACTTTGAAACAAGCAATTAAAAGTTAACAGAGATCAGAGCCTGCACTTTAATATTAAAGCATTGGATAGGACGCAACAGATGTCCTTCTGGACAGTGGGTATTTATTTTTTTTATGTCTGTCCCAGGAATTCAGTGCATGGCCACCAAATATGAATTACTGAACTGATTTACATAGTGCTAAGGCTGAGACCATGCAGAAGAGATCTACCAGCTCCCTGGCCACCTTGGGCCAGGGTAGCTCTGCGAGGGGCCTCAGTCCCACTCCTCTCCAGCTCGCTGGGCTACGGCATGGGAAGGTACCCTGCACAAGGTGGCTGGGGTGGCTCCTCCATGAGCCTACAAAAGGTTAAACCTGCGAAAGGTTTCTTCTTCCCATTGGGAAGCATTAAATACCTACTCTGAGATGTGTCATTGGTGCGAGGGCTGAGGCTGAGCGCCTCAACACTTCCATGTCCTACATGGGCTGCATCCAGTCTCTCCTACAGCCTAGTTTTTCCTCCACCTCTGTGTATAAAGGAGAACAGCAAAGTTACAGAGCTGAAGCTATCACCTTTAAAACTATGAAACACATATATGTTGCACCTCCAAAATTTCTGTAGCCACCAGGCTTGGGACACCCACAGCCCATGAAGCTGAGGACCCAAACCCAAAAGGACACAGCCCTGTCTGAAGCATCCACACCACCATCCCCAGGGCAGAAACCCACCCCACAGGGAGCTCAGCAAGCGCCTAACCAAGCCACACACAGCAAATCCCCACAATGATTTGCAGAAGATGAGGAAGGACAAATTAAAGGAAAAAAAAAAAAGACAAGGAATTCTCTCTCCCTTTTGTGGGGAGGGACGGATCCAGGTTAAGAAAACTCTGACCATAGTGACTATCTGGGGAAAGGCATTCCACTGAACTGGTTAGGCAAGGGGCTGCGGGAGGATAGCTTGCTCAGGGGCATGAAAGGAAGGTATGTACAGGGGGAGGGGGACGAGCTGCTCCATCACTCAGGACAGCACTCCTGCTCCTGCCAGTGAGGTCCCCGGAGCGCTGGACACGCTGCTGGGATGGTGGCAGGAGACTTCCAGACTCTGCAAGGCCATCAAATAACACTTTTATCAGGATGCTGCCCGCTGAAGTCCTCAGCCCAAAGCAGCTTCATTTGGGTCCAGGCTAGTATCTCTTAGCATCGGTGAGCAGTTTAAAGGACTTCTGAGGGAAAGCAATTTTGCACCCGGTACGGCAGGCTGACAGTGCGCCACAAGGGCTCCAGGGCAATGCAGGGGTTATTGCATTGCCACACGCTTGTTCCTAGAGAGAGGTCCTCAGACCCCTCCTCCCTGTAGCTCCAGGGCATGTAAGCAGTCAGAAAAAAAAATATAAAATCATATAACATCACCTGGTTTCTAGCACTGCGGGAGACGGCCTGAGACCAGCGTTCCTCTTGAATGCAGGGAGCTGGCCACCATCCCACCAAAGACCCCACAGTTGCTGGCTACATCCTTGGTCAGGGAAGAGGCTGGGAACCACCTTCTTTGGTGAAGGCTAAGAAATGGCAGGTGGCCCACAAGGAGACACATTCAGCTTACCTTCCTGGCCATCCGCAGCTCCTTCCCACGCCAGGGCCATGGCAGAGACTGAATGTTCTCCGCACCCACAGGGTCCACCAGCCCCTCACTCCGGCTATGCAAAAAGGCAGATCTCTGCCGGGATTTCCCAGCCTGTCTGTGGTTAACGCCATGGGAGAGGAAGGGGCACAGCCGGGCAGCCTCACAGACGGGCCACCCAGGACATTGTGAAAGAGCCGGTCACAAGGCACATGACCAGGGAAGGCTGCTGACTGTCTAATGTTACACCAGACCCACAAACCCTCTTCCTGTCCCCTCCAGCTCTTTTCATCCCAAGATAGTGCCGATCCCCAGTTTCTCTTACCCCTTTCTTACATGGGATACAGGAAGTACATTTCTTCCTTAAAAACAAGAGCATGAGAACTGCAAGGTCTTGGCTCAGCGAGAGACAGAGATGTAGCTCAGACAAGATGGGTTTCCTTGTTACCCAACCTCCTCCTCCAGCTCTCTCCCCAGAGAGTTGCATTTTCAAGGCAACAAACACAACCGATGGGTGTTAAGCAGAGCAGGACTCATGCTCATTTTCCAGCCCACTGGTGGAAAAGTTTCTTCAGGCACTGCTCTGAATACTGTAGCTCCTTCCCCACTGCCAGCTCTGTCGTGAACAAGCAACTGTACTCCCCAAAAATTAAATAATAAAAGAATCACAGCTCTCACCAACACAACTTTTGGGATCAAGGACAGACATCTTGTGAGGCTGAAAGTTTCACTTTTCAGCCATAATTTGCAAGAAGGTACAGAACTTATTTTAAAGGCTGATTGGGATTGCCTTAAAGTCCACGGAAGGACAATTGCTTTAAATAAACCGGTCTTAATTGCTTTGCACCTATTTAAATCTCACATAGTGGTACATTTTGGAGAAAAGCTGGCCTTGCTCTTTTTCCAAGACAAATCTAATAATAAAAAGCACTCTGCCTTGATCTCACTGTTCATCTCCCAGGGCCCCTCTGTTACTACTGCATTCCTTTGTGTTTATCTGCCCTCTTCAACTCTGTGCTGTAATCAGCTGCGTGCGGCACCTCGTGTCTAGAAGTGACATGGCTGAGGTTACAGGAGAGACAGGTGCAAGGGGAGCTCTTGCCCCGAAGCTATCCAAAGGAAAAGAGAAGCTGGAGGGGAAGAGGGTTGTAAGGTATTTCAGATTAAAGCCGACAAACAGCAAACACCTTGCCCCAGGCTACACATTCTCTGCCAATGCAAGCTGCAGCGGCTGCGAGCCCCAGAAACAGCAAAGCAAACACGGACTTCTCTGCAAGGGGGAGTTGTCACCTGTCAGGGATGTTTGCAAATTTATAGGGAGGTGGTGGTGGCGGCAAGGGGAGTAAAAAGAGCTTTCCTCCTTTTAAAAGGCAGACTGTTTGCACAGGTTTGCGATGCATATTTTGCTTTGTAAAGGCTTTTGTGCAGCACTCAACTGAGCGAAGGTGCTGTCTTCCACTGAAGACAAACTGGAACATTTATTAATGTACATACATTAATGTACTCTGAGCCGCTGCCTTACAGTAAGGGTGAGGATGGGATGGAATTTCCCCGCTCCTCCTTTGGCTTGTCATATCTGTAAAAAACACTTAAAGAAGTCACTGTGCTGCTCAGCCTCTTCAGAAATGCCTCCTGCAAGGCTGGGATCAAACCCATCATAAGCAAGTAGTAACTGCACAGCAAAAGCTGCCTGCCCTCCTTCCCTAGCCCCAGTGCTCAGAGAAGACAAGAGGAAGGGATTTTCCACTGATGTTCCACTGCACCACAGACGGGAGAGGGAGACTCTGAACAAGAGCCTCAAGTGAGCGTGTCAGCTACCACAGTGCTCTGCAGACAGCTCAGAAGAACTGAAGATGGGGAGGCTTTGCTAGCACTCAGTGCAGCAAGTCCAGGTTTGGGCACGGAAGGAGCAAAGTTTCTGCTGATGACTTTTAAACTGTTGGGGATTGTTTTTTAAAGAGAACATAGTTAGTTCAAACAGAACATTACGACCTATTTCAAAAAGTAGGAGCCCCTCTAAACACGGAGAATCTTTTGGACTAGCTATTGAAGAGACATCATTTTGCTGGAGCTGTGCTACAGCATTGGAAAAAGCTGAGAAGTGGCCTTTCGGATCCAGATGCTGACTGAAGGCTTGCACACCATCCCCCTGCGCCCAACCTGAATGCAGAATCAAAAGATAACCAGCCTTGACATCAGTCACCTCTCCTTGCACACTCAGAGTAGCTTCACCACATTAGCTGAGCAGATACCCAACCTGAGAGCGGCCTCTTTACCCTTTGCAATCTTGCAAGGAAAGAGGAGAGCACCGCAGTCTCCCCAGCAGTCAGACCAGAGAGGCAGTAACAGGTCAAACCTTCTGGCACTGGGGACTGCAATCAGCATGACCTGGGGGCTCTTCCCTTGCAGATGCGATCCTCCAGGTTACAAACACTGCCAGGATGCAGACCGCCAACATGCCTTGGTTGAACACATTAAAAATGACGGTTGATTAGCCAGGGAATTAACTGACACAGTTTCTCAGGATGGAAACACAGAGGAACAAGAAAATTTACAGACATCAACACAAACTTCAAGCTGTACATGATTTTTACTCCAAAGTATACAAAACCCAGGAAGAACAGAAACAGGACACAAACAGCTCAAACTCCTGAAATACCTCCTGCTCCAGCCTGCAAGAATAGCACCTGGCTTCTTCACCAGGGCTATTGCTAAGAAAGAGCCGGTCAGTTTGTGCCAAAGGCAATGAACCAGCAACCACCAGTGCCTCATTTGCATTCCAGTCTTGAGCCATACTGGCAAGACACCCACGACCAAGACTTGTTACAAACACTCTCTGGCTTTGCCTACCTAGAGACACAGGAGGAAAAAACCATAATATGAAACCAAGTTTTCATTCATACCTGACCTTCAAGAAAAAAAAAAACAGTTAAGAACATCCTCAAGCCCCAGCCCTTAGTCATCAAAATTGCAACTGTGCCCAGAATATCAACTATTTTAACATTGAGGCCACATAAACTAGCCCTAAGCAGGGAGAGAGCAGAGACAGTTGAGCAGCCAGGCAAGTGCAAGAGACTCCTCAGCTCTTCTGCCTGTTTAGCTGCCTCATCCCTCTCTCCTGCCATTGCTGCAGCAGGAGAGGAAGAACAGGTGAGAAGTCAGCCTGCTCCCCCTTGCAGCCCTGAGGAGGCACAGAGGAGTGACGCCTTTCCACGGGTCACACGCCGTCCCGTTTAGCCACATGTACAAACACCACTGTTCACCACCAGAGTAACTTGGCAGAGCCATGCTCCCAACCAGCTTCTGTGGGTGGGACACAACAGGCAAAGCAAGAAGGAACTTCCTTGGTCAGAGGCAGCAGCCACAGCTCCTCCACCAAGAGGGACAAGATGGTCCCGGGGCAACACAGCAAGAGTAGCTCCTGCAAAAACTCCTCATCTGTCCCCAAAGGTTAAGGAAGTTCTTCTCACTACTCACCCACATTGGGTCATTCAGCTCCGTGTCCTGCACCCGAACACAGTCCATGCTAATCTCTATTTTGTTTGTAGGGCCATTTTCAGATGGGCCATCAATGAAGTTCAGATCGATCGGCTGAACCGAGCATATTGGCCTGAAAAGAACAGAGTAATGCAGTTAAAACTGGCTAAATTTTGTTTTCTTCCCCCACCATGTGCTAGGGTGTCATCCAGGACTTAGGCATGACCACGAACCAGTCTCAGGACAAAGTAAGTAATTACTAGTGAACAACTACCTCATCACCTGCCATGCTAACAGCAGCCCCTGAACAGGACAGGGCCTGGAGGGACATTTCACTTGCCTGAGCAGAAAAATGAGGTAAGAGCACAGGAGTTAAATCACAAAGACAGAATTCATGGAGGATTTATAGCAGTAACTGTCCCAGCATCAGTCATGGCAAGTCAGGAATGGGAATGGAGTCAGTTTTATTTCCTTCAGTGGACCTGACAGAGTGAACTCTGCACCATCTCCACCTCCTCTCCCTCCCTGGCACCAGCAAAGGAGGAAAACCATGCAGCCTGGACATAGAGTAATGACCCCACGTCCTTAGGGGAAAATGCCAACCGTCCACCTTAAGTGAGCATGCGGTGGAAAGCAGTCAGCTCAGCAACCAAAGGTCTTGAAGAAAGTCAGCGTCACTGGTCATCTCTGCATCTGTTCCTCTTAGCGTGATGAAGAACCTCTTGAGAGCTCAAGAGCTGTCAGTCATCACAGGCTCATACCCACATCTTCTAATCAGCAGGTACAGAAGACTCCAAAACCCCCAGCATCAGTTCCCTGAGCAACCTAATTACAGAGATGTCCTGTCCCAAAATGCCTTCTTCCACAGGCTCCACGTAAGGACTACTTACTGTTCCAGGAAGTCCCAGATATGCTGGAGCACCTCTGGGCTGAGGAATTCCCTGGGCTGCGAGCCGTGGGACATGGCCGACCGGTAGTAACTCTCCTTCCAGGAGAAGTGGCTCGGAGTTTCTACAAACCTATAAAAACAAAAGCAAAAAAAAAAAAAAAAAAAGAGAGAGAGAAAGAAAAGAAAAAAAAGAAAAACACACAAAGATATGTTGAATGCATGAGCCCAACTTGATGAAAACCCATAAATAGAAGCTATTGTGTGAAAAAGGAGACACGATGAATGCCTGGAACATTCACAGCTGTACAACACACATTCCACACTGCTGCAGATGCTGTATTTAGCTAGGAGAGAATTTGGCCACCCTTCCCTATAAGTTAAATACCCCTCAGAGTCCACTGGGATGCTGCATCATAAGAATCCCAGAAGAAAAAAAAAGCCACCTTCCATTCTACCCCCAAATAATCAACTTTCTATATAAGCAGGTAGTCTTTGCAGCAGGTAAAGCACCTAAGTGGTATGCAATTCCACTGTCCCTGGCTAGTTGCCTCTCTAGATTGCATGCCTTTGGATGATTTAGGTGACGACTACTACACCCAGCCACTGCAGCTGAGGTCTTGGAATAAGTATTTTTTTTTAAATTGAATAATAATAAATCTTCTATTTGTTTTATTTTCTATGGAAATAAGTTCTATCACATCAGATTATATCTGCTTGTCTACTGTCTTCTCACCTCCAATAATTTCTGAGCCTGACTGGCTGATTTCCGCCAGATCTACTAATTACCTTGGCCATTTTTATCCCCTTAAGCTCCCACAAGACGCACAGAAATAGGTGGGCCCAAGAGGAGCAGTGACGAAGCCAGAGCACTCACGCCTTCCACAGCTGCACATTCTCATCCCACTGGCCAATTTCTAAATTCAAACACAGCAGCTTTTACACCCATGTCAAAATACTCAATGGCTGCAGGGATGTAAGGGGGAGCAGGAGGAATTTCTTGAGTATATTTGCAGTTGACAAAAACTCTAGGTTCAACTTAATTAGAGTACAAGACAGGTGACCTTGTTTCCTGCTACAAGGACCCCCCGTCCTTGCATCCCGCAAAATTTTCATATAAAAGAGTTGTTTCAGCACGATGCAAGTGAATGGCTGTGCTCCCTGCCAGGGGAAAGGCCATGGCAGAAGCCAAGGCTATAAATGGATTCCAAAAAGAATTGGACTAACATTTGGTTTGGCACATTTTAGTGCTGTTTAACACAATGGTCTGAACAAGTTGCATGGAAGACCCTAATTTATTAAGCTGTCAA
>NW_008824061.1:1540922-1546475 GCF_000699105.1 Pygoscelis adeliae
GAGGGAGGATCACACTACAGTTGTTCTTTTCCTCTGCTTTTTCCTGAAGCATCTATTTCTGGCTGCTGTCAGAGAGGGATATAGCTCTCTCTACTGAATTTGTATGGCCTCTTATGTTTTGAGGGTTACTCTGGCCTGCAAAAAACAGGGCTTTCCTTATCTCTGCTGCCCACAGAACTGCATGCTCTTTGAAAAGAGCAGACAGTTTTCCTAAGCTAACAGAAATCAAAGTGGTTTCAGCCCCCAGAGCCATAGCTGAGTATGCCTTAAAATAGGTGAAAGTATCACTTCAGTTGCTCATCCTTTTTGTGATTAACGAGAAAACCCAACATCCTTTAAAAGTTCATGAAGAGTCAGAGACAAAAATAAAATTCAGAAGTGTCACAGCTAATAGCTCTCACAGATGTGAGCACATACCCACACTATATGTGAATAAATAATCACAAATCCTCTGAGAACAGCAGTTATCCCACAAAGTACCAGAAATTACTCCTTTCAAGCTTTCAGTCTGGTAAGGCACTTTCAAGAGTGCTGTCCTGAAACCCAGAAGAACAGATCTGGCCTAAAGCCTGCTATATAAGCCGGGAACCAATGCTACGACAAGCTTCGGTGGAGAGCAATGGGGAGTGCATGCTCCCCAACCTACTCCGCCACTAAACCCACTAAACAGACCTCAGGCACTGCTCAGTATCCTGCACCTGGTCCTGACCTCCCAGAAATAGGCAGAGAAACCCCATAATGGGTTCTCCCAAACCACTGAAGCGCTTGCTTTTAACAGTTATTTGTCACTTACCACAACTGCCCTTGTCTTAAACACTAAAACCCACTTTTTAGGAGTTCAGTGCAAAGGTAGCGACACCATCCACACCAGCTCATTACTACATATACAGGAACGAACTTTACCAAAAAGAGTTATTGCAAAACAGACCTTCCTGAGAGACCTTCTTTCCTTCAAAAAGTCTCAGTCCAATGAGGTTTCTGCATGCCATGACATGCCCCAGCTTTGGTTCACAGCTGCACAAAGTCCTAGGTCTCAGGAAGGCAAAGCAACCAGTGCAGCCCTGCCTGCTCTGGCCCTTGTGGTCCCATTTAGCAGCAAAGCAGAAGTTGCTTCTCATAAACCTACCCAATCAAGCACTCTTCACAGCGCCCGCAGCCTGCGGCACAGGAGAGGAAGGAGATATAGCTGCACGGACTGATAAAACCAGGTTTGTTATTCTACGCCTCTGAAGCTAACAGAGCTGTTGGGAAGAGTCACACCAGTTAAGGACACAACCAGTGCATCCCTGTACTAAACACAACTCCACGTTTCTCCAGAGAGAGGCATTTTCCAGCTGTGTCATCTTTATCCCTGTACCCAACCAAGCTCCTGGCTTACTGTTTCTAAGAAAAGCATGATAAGGTTTTACCTCATGGCCAAAAAGGCACGTTTCCCTATACCAAACAAAAGAAGTTCCCTGGATAATGCTTTCACAGAAGCAAAATTTGAGAGACTGCTTCAACGCTCTCTGCAACACCTTTACTAGCCGTACAGCTCTATTTCCAAAGGAGGCTGCAGGATTAGGTGGCCAACCTTGGCAAGGCACCTATGAGAAAGCTACAGCATTACAAAGGTAGTAAGCATTGCTTTTTTTACTTAGTTTGGTGCATCCTGCTCTCAGATGGGAAAGAGGTGTCAAGCTGCAAGAAAATCAACTTCAGTTCAGCACAAAGATGCATGCACGCTAAACTGTCTCCTTCCCTGTGATCTTAATAAAATCTAAACCTAGTGCCATTTGCCTTAACAAACAGCCTTCAAAATAGAGAAGCAGCCTCTGTCTACTGAACAGCATACCTAAGTGCCCAGATTTGCTCTTCCACAAGAAAGTAACAGCTAAAGCCCAGGCAAGAGCTATGCATAAATTTCACTACTCTAGTTAATTGTCTTTTCCCACATCAGCAAACACTCTAACTTCAGTAAAATAATCTCCAAGTGCCTAAAGGTAATCACAAGATAGCAGGAGTTCGCATTGTTCAAATTGCTCCTACCAGCTGCTTTTTTTTTTTATTAACAGACATTTAAACAACATCCCTTTTACCCACAACCACTCATCCCAAAGTGCATCATAAGAGATAACACAGCCCGTTATACCAAACTACTGGCTATGATAGGACAAAGCATGGTAATAAGTCTTGTCTAGCTTGCCCTCTACTTTAAATCTACAAGCTAATTCCCTGCATTAACTGCTGAAATAGTTGGCAGGCAGCTTGCCACAAGCAGAGAGCACTAACTGCACCAGATTGGAACTACAGAGGGATTTACAGCCCCCATCAAACTGCAAGCTGAATAGGACATTGCATCCACAAGCCCCTCCTTTTAAAACCACCAGGGGATTATTAATTAACAGAAATAGCAGGTTAAATCTTCTCTGAGAAGCAGCACCTCACCAAGAGCACAGGATTTCTTGGCACAGTGCTGGGACACTGCTCCTGAACCACTGAATCCCAGGACAGGTTTCAGCCAGCAATGCACTCCCACTGACATCTAGCTCAGCTCCATCCTATTTATTTTGCTGAAGCAAGAGTAGCGCAGACTCCAGGTGAAAGCACTTTTCCAGATTCACTCTGTGGGCTGAAGCCGTGTGCATACTGATTGTTCTGCTGCCTCCTGATCATTTCCCCAGAAGTGTTGTGTTACAGCCCACCGGAACGGGACTGCATCCCAGCTGATTCAGTTTGCCATCACACTGATGAGCAAGATCTCTGCAAAATATGGCAAGGAGAGCAACATTCCCCTCTAGCTGTACCCACACAGCACTCAATTTCAGAGTCTTCCAGAAGTCTGGGAATGTTAAACTTCACCAAAAAATACTCCCAAACCAAAACCCACCCCACCAAAAACCAACAACTAAATAAAAAAGCCTTGGCAAGTACAGTATTTGCCTTTCATAAGCCTTAGCCCATCTGCACTGCTATTGCCTTTCCCTGGAGCTGAGGGTCTCAACACAGGTGGAAACAAAGCCCAGACTGCTTGGCCCAGCACAACATAAACTGGTGGCAAACCAGAGAGAAGACAAGGTATTTCTGTTCCCACTATCTCACTCTAAGCACTTGTGTCTGCTCTTCACCACATTTTTCCCCCTTCCTACCTTCACATCAAAGACATTAAAGAAAAGAAACAAAACAAAAAAACCCAAACCACTTTCCACACCAGAAAAAAATGACAGAACATTATTAAACTCAACCATTGCAATGCTTCTTACCCAAAAAGCCACCTTTCACCGCAAACAATCTTTCTTAGAAAGGGCTAAACCCAAAACACCAAGGCTTGACTTACCTCTGGGGAAAAGACACAAGCTCCTGAGGAAAGCAAGACCTAGGTTTGATAGGGAGCATGCACAGCCCCTCCTCTGTAGCTTTAACCTTAAAGGCAGATGCCACCTGCTTTCACTGATATAGGGTCAGATCTGACACAGGGTGCAGCTCAAGCACCACTGGGGTGCACGTATGAGTCCAGCAACCTCCTTCCAAAAGTAAGAAAGACTGTCACAACCAAGAGATAGCATGGTTTTCTTTGGTTTTTTTCATCCAAAACAGGCTTGGAGCTTCAACGCTCTGAACTGCCCCTGGGTTAATATTAGAGTTTATGGGGAAACCTGAAATGAATAAGGTATCTCAGTGAAACTGCTGTGTTGGATTTCAAGAGATCTAAGCATCTCCAGTTCTCCTTAGCTTCCCTCGGAAGCTGGAGCTCTGGGGTGGTTTGTGTCTCTCCCGCACGGTGTGCAAACTCTTGGAAACTATCAGTGTGGTTTATAGATGCTGAACTTCATGGCTTGATATTGGTGTAACACCACAGTGTAAAATCTTGTGAGAAGAAATCTCTCACAGTAGGGATAAGCAAAATGATTTGGAGCTTTTTTCTTCTTGTTGCCAAAGTTACAGGATGTTGCTTTCTGCTTCTCCCCACCAAATGTCTATTAACAGTGTACAATTTTCTATCACTGGGTCTGTAGTCCTCAGTCAGTGGACAAGCAGATGGGGCCAGAGAAGTCTTTCTTTGTAAGCCACAGATTTTGCTGTTTTTTTCATGAGATATATTCCTCTAAAGGACCTGCTAGCAGAGTACTTAGGAAACTTTGATACAAAGAGAAGAACATCTACTTTTATGAGGAAAGCACTTCCACATTATGCAAATGAACCCAAAGAATAATTAATAATGTCTAAATAATGATATCTAATATGGCTCATTTTATTCATAGCTCTCAAAGTGCTCTACAAAGGAAGACAGTGTAATTATTCCCATTTTACCTGTGGGAAAACTAAGGCACCAGGAGGTCACAGGATTACTCATCATTACTTAGCAAGCCAGTTGTGCAGCCAGAAATACAACCTTGGTCACCTGAGTCCCAGTCTGGTGCTGCTCAAAAACGAACTAGTGATTTTGGGTGTCTAGACAGGGAAATTCAAAAAGGCCTTAATTTCTTCAGGTAGAGTATGCACTGCACTTCCTAGAGCAAGAAACCACCAAACTTCATTTATCTTCAGGCACCAAAATGCTGATGCCCAGGAACGAAAATCAAGGCTGCAGAAGTGCTGTGACCAGCTTTAAGCCACACTCAGAGTTCAGGGTGGAAGCAGAATTCAAACCCAGATGCCCAGACTGAAAACTAATCTTTCTTCCTGAGTGCTTACAGCAGTTAACCACTTAACAGCCCTTGATTCATGCATAGGTTAATATATTAGCCCTCAACCGTCACAGGGTGTGGGCCGGACGGAGAAGTAAATCACAGAGCAGAGAAGTCGGCAGCCTCAGCTCCAGCTCCAGCAATCCCAATCCACGTGCTTGTCACTGCCTTCTCCGGTTACACCTTGAAATGCATCTAAAGCAACGGTGAACAAATGATTTAAAGTTCATGAGCATTACGCTTAATTGCCTGAATCTTGGTGTTAGTTGTATTTTTAGTTCTTGAGTGGGGAGAGGGCTCCTTTTCGGACCGCGCTGTTAAAACTCGAGGAACTTGGCAGCCCTTGTCCTGCTGGAATTCCCCCCGCTCTGCATTTTAACACTGCAGTGATTTGTAGACATTGCTACCTAATGAAGCTCACAGCTGTGCAAGAGGAGAAGGAAGCAGGGTCTGGCAGCACGGGACAAGCGTGTGCCTGGCAGGCAGTGTCATCTGGAATTCCCCGAAGTGTGGAGCACGCTTGTCCCCCATGGCTGCATCAGCCACCCTCAGCCGGCAAAGCACAACCTGGAAGCACCCGTTAGAGACCTTTGGTAACCATACAGGTTCATTGCATGGTGTAAACTGGGGGGGGGGGGGCAAAATGAAAGCCCAGGGGTAGACAGGAAGGCTCTCACCGCCCTCAAAGAGGAGATTGCTGTTAAATTTCAGGGATCTGTATTGCACCTCCATCTATGCCTTTTTCTGTGTTTACTTCATCAACAAGCAGCCCCTGTTCCCAGCATGAACTGCACTGTACTACACATTTTCCCATTTCTTTCTCTGCCTCATGCCATATTCCAAGGTCTTGCTTGGCTCACGATAGCCCAAAAGAGACTGACTCCTT
>NW_008824061.1:1546523-1550074 GCF_000699105.1 Pygoscelis adeliae
TTTCATTCTCCTTTAGATTTCCAGCCCCACTTTCAGATTTAGCTTTTTAAAATCTGGACTTCCAGCAACTTCTTTAAATCCTTCAGATTTTCCTCCCATATAGCACTGCTCCTACGTGTTAGTCCTATAAAGTATCTCTGGAAGAAGAGTGGTGGATGCATGGGTTTGGAAGGGCAAATGTAAGGAATAACAAACACCGACACACAGGATTTTTTTGAGACAGAATAAAACTTTCACCCATGGTTCAGCTGTCCATTCTTTTTTCCCAGATCCTGCATTTTTCAGATGTTTCCCAGATCTGATCTGCAATCTCAGTGAAAAACATGTGGACAGTGGTATGGGTTATAGGGAGGGGCAGCTGAGAGAAAAGTGGTCCAGTGGCACAGAGGCGTGCATTAGAAAATGAAAGAAGCTAACTGAACCCTGATCTCAGAAGAAGCCACCACCCAAGGATATACGGGGAACACAAGAAGGAACCGGGAGTGACAGTGGTGAAGGGCTCTGTGACACTGCCAGTGTCCTACAGCATCCATTGAGGACAGCCTAGGGAGGACTATTAGCTTCTTCTGTTCTCTAGGCAAATAACACTTGTATTGTGCACACCCTGTTTCAACTGTGAGATAGATGATATTTAGAGGAATTAAAGCAATTCTGTCTCAGAGGAATGCTGATTGCATGTCTTATAAAAACTCTGTGTTCTGCTAAAGTCTACTGTAACAGTGTACCCCGATCTCCCTGCGATTTAAATTTCTCTTTTGGAAGCGTGTGTGTGTGAGCAGAATGGAAAGGGGTAAGAAGGGGTGGTTCGGCTTTCTGGTTGCTCTTTACTCGAGCCTTCAGTGCGCGGGCAAGACTGATCTATATGAAAGAAAGTGAAACAGGCTGCACAGAATGATCCTCCTGATTCACTCTACTGAAAAACACAAGGGGAATTTTTTTCCATTCATCATCATCTTTCAGTTAGAGTCATCTTGAGTAAGACTATGCCCACAGCAGATGCAACATTTGCAGCTTTGCAGCGGCCCCTCAAAGCACGTTAAATCACCACAGCCCTGGGCTCCACGCCCCTGCCCTGCTCCAGCGCAGGCAGCAGAGCTCCTTTGGGAGAAAAAGGCTCCCTCTGCATTCCCAGTGCTACCGTGCCGAGGGGTTCCCAGATTGGGCACTGCAGGGCCTGCTCCCTGCAAACCGCTGCGAATGGCTTCTGGAAGCAGAACGGGCTCAGCACGCTATCTGCAACCCCCACAGCCCAGGAACCCACTGCATCTCCTATCTACATCTCATCACATCTACTATCTACATGCGATCACATCATCAGCCCAACAACAGTGACCACTTCTACATAACAGAGGCATTTCTTTGTCCTCAGGGTTGCGCAGCTAATCACTCCACGAGCACTAGAGGAACTGTCCCCTAATTGTTGGAGCAAAGTCACCCCTAATTTTTTTTTTCCTCCAAGGATTCCTTCAGCATCTTGTGAACTCTCCCAGACCTCTCTCTTATCTCCCACTCAACCTTGGACACCCCCTTCTCCACCCTCGCCTTCTCACTCATCCTTGGAAACTACCCCCTCACCCAGCCATGGACATCCCCTCCCCTTCTGCTTAGCCCTGACACCTACTCCCTTTCTCAGCAGGGCCGAGAGAGATGAAGCTCTGGTCAAGGTGAAAGCACTGCCACAGCAATTCTTCCATCTGCCCACTGCAATTGGTGCTTTCTAGTCTGGGATACAGAGCCCTTGTAAACTCCAGAAAACCACCCAGGAGTCTGAGCAACCCACGTTGGGAAGCCCATAGTTAGAGTGCAAGGCTGGGGCTTAGAACACCCAGCTCAACCCCTGGCCCCTGGGTGGCCTGTCCATCTTTGCCCTTCCATTCCTCCGGTATAGCAGAGCCAGCAAATTTGGAAAGCACACAGAGACCTGATGACCATCAGTACACCTCCAGGGAAACACAGTCCCGAGACTTCCCAAATTCAAGTAATAAAAGAAAATTTAAATCTCCATCCATTTTTAAAAAGCATTAAAACCAAAAACAATTAAAAAGCAGTTGCAACTGTATTATTTTGTAACTCACTTTTCCAGTCCATCCCTTCCCCAAACCTATTTGCAGCGATGGTTAAAAGCAGTGCCCATCTGGAGAGGGAGGAGTCAGCTGCCAGGCAGAGGTGAGAACTTTTACTGCAGTAAGTGAGAAAGTCGTCTCAAAAGCAACACGAGCGGAAAATCCAGGCCCAGCCCTCAAAATTCTGAGGTATTTTTAAGCCAAGTCCAAAAATAAGTATTGTAAGATCAACTTTACAGGCAAACTGTTCAGAAGCCACAAAACATTTTCAAGTCCATTTAAAAAAAAAAAAAACAACTTTGGTCTAAACAATGGAAAATTTGCTCAGTTTTAGATACCCAGCTGAACATGCATTTGGATCTACCTTTCAAAGTTTACCGCAACACAAGACTTTTTGCTAGCCAGCCCTGATAGCTTCACAGCAGGACAAATGGAGTGATGCCTCCTCCCCTCGGTGCAGGAGAGGATGAGCACAGATCTCTGCTGAGAGGTCTCCTGCTGGGTTAGTGCTGCCCCCAACCCCGCTGCCACACACCAACCTCTGCTGCCCAGCTGCAGCTACAATTAAAGACAACAGGGACCATATCTTGTGCCTTCGGAGAGTCTGCCTAACCCAAAATCACCCCACGACCCACTCATCCACCATCAGTAATGGTTTGCAGCAGGTGCCTGGGGGCACGTCCACAAGTTGCCAGGGAATAAGGAGAGTCAGAGATCTCTGCTGTTGCATTCTGCTGCACAGTATGGGGAGACCCCCATCTTTTCTGCAGGAGGAGGGAGGAAAAGGCAGGTATTAAATGCTTAGAGCAGCCTAAAACAGCTAACCACATCCTTTCCAGTTATCCAGATCTCTGCAGCATCAGGGAATATTAAAAGAAAAGAAAGCAACAGCCCCAGAAATGAGAGCGGGCGAGGTAATTTTCAAGAGATGGCAGTCATGACAAAATACAGCTATTACAGGCCTTCATCACTACCATCACTACTATTCTGTAGTAATTTTAGGTATGTAATAAGGGAAATTGAAAAGTTCTGAAGGGGCGATGGCCAGAAATCTGACCTTCCTGAGGCTTGCTGAATCAAATTCCCCCTTTTGAGCTTTGCTCATCAGTATTTTTCTGGGAGCACAGCATTTACCCAATAACAATATGTACAGCAGTTCATTGCTGTTTATTTTTTACAAGGAGCTTGCTTTTAGTGTTTTCCACAGGAAATGAGGAGGCCTGTGTTTTCCTTCTTTTAGCTATTGTCTGCTGAAATTTTGCAGTGTTGAGTGCAACCATCATCTCTCAAGTTTCAGTAGTCTACCTCCATCACACCAATACAGAGACGGCAACACAGAATGAGAAATTACTTTATTTATTACAGATGATAAAAAAATAATTCAGCCAAGGGCATCAGAACTTCAGAAAGGCAGTGGGGTTGTCAGGAACGGGCTCTCATTAGAAACTACAAGGCTCTGAAAGAGGCCAGAGCTGGTGGAGGGGGGGG
>NW_008824061.1:1550096-1558919 GCF_000699105.1 Pygoscelis adeliae
GGCAGAGGTGGAAGGCACCAACAGAAAAGTTCCACTTGCAGCCAGGGTATAGCAGCAAGGAAAGACCTTGGCTACATCCATACCGCTCGTCTGGCCCGGGTTCAAAGTCTGGTTTGTGTATTATCCCTTATCTACATGCAAGCACGTTTTCCAGACGTGGCCCTGGCCTGAGCTCTGGGCTGTCTGGGGAGGAAATAACTGTGAGCTCTGTTGAGCCCAACCTCTGATAGCACCCAGTCCTTAGGAAGACATGAGCTCAGGACATTTGGTGGTGGACTGGACTGTAGGAAGCTCAGCCTAGACCATGGCTAACTTGTCCATGCTCCATAAAATGAGAGGTTTTATGCAGGCAGCACATCACCAAGCAAACCTGAGAGAAACCCCCAGATCAAGGGTTCACCACGAGCATGGCTGGTCCCCCAAACCAGGGACACGCACTGTGCTGGGTAGCTGCCGGGGAGATCTCTGTGTTCCTGACTGGCTTGCTTGTTACACAATAAAAAAGAGATTATGTAGTGCAAAGAACAACTGTTATAGTCTAGGGAGCAAAGCCAGAGCAGTATTTCTCCCAAAGAGTAACAGGGTTAAACCAGAAAAAAACCCAACATGTTAGTTTGTACCTATTTGAAAAGACACAGTCAGAACCCAACATCTCATATGCAATGCTCGTGCCTGCAGAGATGAAATCAGGCTCAGTGTTTCTCCCAGGGAGTGAAAGGATGAAGCATCATCTGAGGAACTCTCACACTGCTGATTTACATGCTCCAGACCGTGGTATACGGTACCCAGTTGAGCAGATAATAGGTAATTTCAAGCACAGTATTCTCTATTTAGTGGCAGATACACATAGATGAGTAGCGTATGGGAACTGATGGAGTGGCTCTACTATTAGATATGGTGCATTTACATGCAGTCCTTCCAAGGCAGCTGTACAGAGGCTGTGAACGCTCAGTGCAGCATGCAGCTGCTCCTGACCACGCACACACATCTGTGTGTGCCTCATTCAGCCGGTTGCTGTGAGGCTTAGTGGAGAAAGAGGAGACTTTTGCAGCACGTGACTGTGGACTTTGGAAAACCAGGTAAACCCAGCTCAACTCTCCAGGTGTCTGACTGCCCTCCGTGTCCCTGGGAGGAAGATGCTGGGTGTAGATTTGTGGGTCAGGACCGAGGTGCTCAGGGGGCTGTGCTCTCAGATCTGCTCTTGGCAATGGGCTAAATTGAGCACCTGTCCTAACCCTCCTGCACCAGACACCATTTCTGGGTGTTTCCAGCCAGCAGGAGAGAAAGGGGCTTCTGCCTCTCTTCTCCCTGGTAAGGAAGTTTCAATCCCCTCCAGCACTGACGCTATCCAAAAACCTCCGGAGACAAACAAAATGAGAAATGCAGGATTCAGCTCCCTCCCACCTCTGCTACAACTGCATCCACTGAACGGAGTGTGCTTTTCTGGACCAAACCAGGCTCCACGGCATGGTAGAGGCACACGCAGCATGGGCTTTTCTGGCATGCTTGCAGCCCCGATTGCTCATGCTGGGGTTGCAGCCCTGCAGCACGCTCTGAGCTCTGTTTAAAGCCTGGCACGGGTTTCCTGCAAGCAGCCTTTTCCCTGCTTGCACCATATCACCATCAGTAGTTCCCCAGGACACTAACACGCTCTGCCAAGAACAGAGTTTCTTTTAAATTTGCTGATATTTGAGCCTTTTTGATGTGTGAAGGAATCAGATCCTCTCTCTGCCAGAGTCTTCCCAGCAGCTCCTGAGGTTTGTTTGCCCAAGTGCTTGGTGTGCTGCAGCTACGACCCTGGGGAAGGTGCTGGGCACCCCTGCACACCGAGCAGCAGGCGCCAAGTTGTTGCTGTCCCAGTTCATATTAGACAGGCATTCCCCAAATTCGGCTGTTGTGAGGAGGCGGCAGGGAAAAGGCTGGTAAGGGGACATCCCACACGGGTCTCAACATGGCCCCCCACCAGGAGGGCAGAAATCATGCGGCCCACACTGATTTTCAGCCCTAGGATACTATGCATGACAGGGCATTTAGTCATATAAATATAGTCAGAGAGGAGAGGGACAGCTTCCCCAGACAGAGAACATGAAATACGTGATTCCTTTTTAGGACAGGAAGGTCTCAGAGTGTCTACTGCAAAAGACTCGTGACATTTTGAGTTGAGCCAGGTAAGACTTTTGGCTCCCTAAGGCACCTACTCTTACGAAAGCTGCTTCAGTCTTCAGTTACACAAACTCTTTTCTCTATGAACTGCTCAGGGGACTTACAAAGTCCCTCTCTCAAACTCTCTCGAGAGGTTGAATTTTACAAAAATATAAAATAAACAATGACGATAATACAGAAAGTCCCCAGAACTCTTTAGAAGCAGGAAACCGTAAACAGCACAATCCTGTGTTTCAGTAAATAATTAAAATGCAAAACAGAAACGCCAGCAAAGCAGATGTTAGGTGCAGATTCCCATAATATGAATTTGGTTGAAGCTCCCACTTGCTACCCTCCCAGCCAACCTCCTAAATCTGATGTGTTTTGGATGATAAACAATAACTTCCATTCCCCACCCCACTGCCACCAGTGATACTCCTATAGGAAAATGAAGTCTTCTGCTAAACACCATGCTGGCCGCATTTTTCAGCACATAGCAACTCTGTGGCAGGTCAGCTATTGCTAAGCCCAAGGGCAGAGAATCCTTTTCTCTAAAATAAGAACACTTGCAAAAACTTTTCTCTGTGTCACAAAATAGCTGCAAGACAGGGCAGATGAAGGACAAAGAATTAAAAGCAGATTATAGTCCTGGAAGACAGGAACAAGTGAACTGTTTATCAGAAACACTGCTGGTGTGTAAGGGAACGCTACCTGGAGTGCTCACAGGATCTTTGCTTTTGCAATTATGCCTGGTGCTAAGAAATTACAGGGTTGGCTCCCTATAATTTTATCAATACATTGCCACACCTAATGTGATTTATGATTTTTGCTTGTGATTATCTTAAAGCAGTAGCTCCTGGAGTGCTATGAATACACCAGAGTCCCCCGTTCCATCAAAAACAGGAATGATGTTTCCAGCCTGTATATTTTAAGAGGAAAATTCACAAATATGAACAACCAAACTTGGAAGACAGTGTAAAGGAGTTTTGTTGTTTAACATTAAAATTTTTAATCCTGTAATATTTGACCACCTAATGCCCATGTTAACTCTCAGAGCCGGCTGAACTACGATTTCACAGCTGTCACAGCCACCTCAGAGACCCCACTGACAGCAAGCACAGCAATCCCACCATTTTGCCCCACAGCTCTGGCTCCTACTTCTGAGTTTAGAGGCAGACACTGCTGGCAATACGTAACTGAGCAGCTGCTGCTTGCAGCATCCAGCTCATCAGCACGCTGCAAGCTTCTTTCCATGCATTTTTTCAGCATGCATTGACTTAGGTGCATATCAACATTACTAAACTAGACAGGCATTGAACCTCCCAGGGAAAGGTTTTGTAAGCAGACTTATTTTTGTGTTTCAAACAGCCTATTGAACCCCCGATCGCTTACTGCAGGGTTTCCCCCTTCTCACTCGTGGAGGTTGCTGTTCTCTTTATAGCTCCATGCACTAACCAAATTCCCCTTCCTTACATGCATCAATATTTATCACATCAGGCCACCTGTGGCATTCAAACACCTGATTGGCGATGACTCGGCAGCAAAATCCTGTGGGGAGACAGTCTGCTACACAGTAGTAAGTGATTACAAAGAGGCGCCAAAAACTCCCAAGTAAGCCCTAGGAACAGATACAGATGTTTTCATGAAGCTATCTAAGCAGATGGAAGAATATTATCTATCTATTATCAGTAGACATAGTCAAACAGACCTCAGAAATCTATTGCAGTGAAACATTTTCCCTCTGATTACTTCAGTTTTGATCATGGGCTACAAATTTTTAAATTAAATGGAAATAAAAATTCGAACGGCAGTGTAACCGTTGGATCCCACCACAACACCCAAATTTCCGTGAAGGTTTTCACATAAGTGCATAACTAGCTTAAAGCCAGGCACCAAATTAAGCACCAAGTTTCCTTGATTTCTTCCTCAGCTAAGACCCTCCTTCCTCCCCCGTGCTTTGTGACACCTATGGACATTTTTTTCGTAAGGGTTCAATACTCCTTTGGCCACTTGTTGAACGTCAAAAGGTTTTGTGTTTCCCAAAATTGAAGCTGAGCCCTTCTGCTCTGTATCAGGCCAGAAATCCTTGTGTTTGTTGAGAGGAGCCATTGCAAGTTAGCTTGTAGCAGAAGGTACCATGCAAATCAGCAGGGGATTATACTTATTACATATACCATGAACACCCTAAACACCTCTGAACAGCTGAGCTATTGAGAACCTGCTTCTTTAATTTCTTCAGTGTTTTTGGAAGTTGAAGTTGAGCAAGATCCTATGAATTGGGTATTCTCTCCTCACAGTAAAAAGGACCACATGAAAGACTTCACATATTCTTCTTCCAGTCCTTTGAGATCCAGGAAAAACAGAAAACGGTCGATTTGGTTCCACTTTAATCCTTTAAGCAGCACTAAAAGGACCTCCAAGCAGACAAATATCTTCTTATGACACTCTGAGGGGCCTATACCGTTTTGAAGAAGAAGAGAAAAGTGCTGTCTTTGGCAATGACTGTAAAGGGGTTGCGACATCCTCAGCACAGCAACGTCTCTCTGACATAAAGCAAAGAGGTCCAGCAGGGACAAAACGGAGGAGGGCAACGGGGATGCGCAGACTGCAGGGGCTCTGCCAGGAAGAAAGAACTGAAGAGGGCTTAACGTGCTGCTCTTCAGCGGTGTTTTACAAAGATCCTATCTTCTAATCCCATCTCCTGATGAGACTGCAGTATAAGAACAGGAGAGCAACCAAAGAACAGACCTCAAAGAGGAGATAAATATCGTCCCCTCCTCACCACCAGCAGTGCATGTCCTTAGCGAGGTGCTGGGGGGCAGCCGAGAGGTCCCATGCTGGCAGCATGTCCTCCCTGCAGAGCTGCTCTGCAAAGCCCTCCCACCCACGAGGCCACCCTGCAATAGCTATGTCTCGGCACACTGCACGCTGTCCCCTTGCGCGTGGCTGGTTCCAGCTGGGGACCCTCCCCCGTGGGATTTCTACCAGGGGTGACAGCACATCCATGAAGGTGACCACCACCTCACAGAAGAGCTCACCGAGGCCAATAAAGAAAAAGCACCTCCCCGGCTCCCCTCCACCTTTCCTTCCTGTGTGGAGCCAATTCTGCTCCTGTAGAAGTCACCGGCTGCTCTGAGCACACCACAAGCTGCTCAGAACAATTTCTGGCCACTCTCTGAGTCTTTGGAAAGTACCTGCTGTATCACTGGCTGTTTCTGCAAATAGATCTATACCAAGTCATGTGGCTTTCCTTACTTGGCTTCAGGTCTTTCTGTCAACATGGCAAATTGGGGCTCCCATCTCAAAGGTGAAGGTAGATGAGATTTGTCAACCCTGTCATAGCAGGAGTTCAGTTATTCTTCAACAAGCTGTAGTATGAGGAAAGAGAAAAAGCATGCAGTTGCCCAAATGCAAGGATTCTGCAGAGCCTGCACATGGGATGAAACACTCCTGGCAAGACATTACCCTGTTACAGCTTAAGCAAAGCTCTGTCACAATGTCACTCAGCTAATACCCGAGTGAAAGGAGAGCTGCTTACGCCAGCATTGATTCACAACCATGAAGGGACGCAGCACACTGCTGCCTGTGGTCAGGAGGGGCAGGCAGCACGTTTGCCTGAATGTGCCCCCTCCCAACTCAAAGGGAGGAAACCTGCTGTTTCATTACTGCCCATTAGCAATGATGAGCACTGGGTACAGCGAGTTTTTCACCTTTGTGCTGCATTGCAAGCATTAACATTGGCGAGACTCCTATCTGATAATTGCAGTCCGTTTACCAGCCCTATTTGATATGTGTGGGAACCAATGAAGAATGGTGAAGCTACGTGTGCAACGCTCCCAATGAAAGATCCCTTTGAACCCAGGAGGTCTGGCTGGCTGGAACTAGATCCTGCTCACCAAAACCCAGCCAGATACAGCACCCAGTAGATGATGCTGCCATGGCCCATGCCCTCCCCTCCCTTCCATGCCCCAACTAACTTCTGACAGTTTCCCTCATCCTCTTCTAAAAATAGATTTTTTTTCCTACATACCTGGTTGGGTGTTTTGTTTTGGTTTTTTTCTTGATTGATTTTTCTTTTTGGCAACCCTTCCAAAACCCAGAACCATGTCTGAGAAATCAGGTTCCAGCATGGATGCTGCAGGGACAAGAGGATTTCAAGGTTGTTTCTCAAGCCTCTGTTATTAGTGAGATTTGGGAGGCTGGGCTGTATCACATTGTGCTGAGAATACAAAGCCAGAAATGAAAGAGGAAAGAGCAGCTTGCTTGAGAGGTCTTTCATTCAAAAGGGAGGAGTAAGCCACAGTGAACACCTTCAACACATCAGGGATGCAAAACCCTGAGGCCACCAATTAGCCTGGGCGCCGAGAGAGGGGCGAGCAGAGCAGGCAGGACCATAGTCCAGTGCACCAGCAGGTGCATTCCCAACAGTCCCAAAAGAAGAGAGCTCCTGGGTAAAACACAGCCTAATGACCATTATTTCCAAGAACACAAGTAACTTATCTGTAAACATCACTCCCCCAACCAGGCATTAGCTGAAAAAAAAGCAGCTTTGGAGAGAGAGACTAATTACATAGCTCTCAACAGCTGGACTTTGATCATAATTACAGTGCCTTCTTTATCTTACATTAGCAGCTTTCAACTGCAGCTAGGTGGGCACTTCTTGGAAGGTGGAAATCCCGTCCATTTCAGATAGTTAGCTCATTTTATGACTCAGAGCTAGCCTGGGTTTTCTGCAGCACAGGATGAGCTCCCACAGTACCATCCAAACAAGTAATTCACGGGGGTTAGCGGCTTGGCGCTTCAATGCAGGTGCTTCTGTCCTTACAGCAACACCTTCCCAGGCCCAGGCGCCGGAGCACTGAGCCTGCTTTATCACTGATTTTGAGCATTTCATGCAAATCCCTTTATAAGGGAAGCAGAAGTGGAAAAACAGTGAGGTTTTAGTTCAACTCCGTTGTTGCTGAATTCTAGCATCTCTTATCTCTTTCTATTGAGAAGAAAAGAAGATGAGCCCACTCAGGATATACCTTTCCAAGCTCACTTCAGATGTTCACACGCTACTTTTGCAACCCTCACTTCTGCACAGGGATGTACGTCCCCATCAGTGCCTGGTGCCCCTCTCTCAGCTGGGCTGCAGCTCCAGCAGTAAACTCCAGTGCCCACAGCAACAAGCAGGGTTCGTGGAGGAGGACGCTGCTGTCCTGTGTCCCAGCTGAGCTGTCCATACTTTTGTGTGATGCAGGGGGTGCTTTTGTTTTAATGCCCACATTTACAAAGAAATAAATAGCCTAAATGAGAGAGCTGGGCTGTTGAGACAGAGGCTGGAGTAGCCTGAACAACACCACACAGCACTGGGAGTCTGGGCACACAGCTATTTTTTCCTCATCTGTGGCAATGAATTACTGCGTTGTGTAGATATACCATAGCCGCAGCACATAGTTTCACTGCTGTGAAGTGACAGGCAGTAAGTATACAAGCATTATAATGGCACATTAGTTAATGCTCCTAAGCGTGGTCTGTGTTCACCTCTTGACAGAGGAAGTGTTTTAGCTGGCTCCCACGCTGTCTGCCTGCCAGACACCCCCAAAGTAAAGAGATTAATAGATGAAGCAACAGCAGAGGGTAAATGTAAGCCACAAATCTTAGCGCTAACTGGGATTTATAACTGCTTCCCCCTCCACACGGACCTACAGGGAAATCTGTGTGAACCCCCCCTGCCCATTTTAACAGGGTCTCAAACGCTTTTCACTTATTATTTTGCCAGCATGCGTCAGCTCAACGTTATCAGTTTGCTGTTTAGATTATTACTAGATGTAATTTTAAAGTTGCAGAGAAGCACATTGGTGTTAGCTAAATAAAGCACTTTGACCACATCAAAGCAAAAGTGTTTCAAACTGTGCAAAATAAATGCAGTTATGAAACTATTCAATTTTGTTAAATCAGTCAGACGAATGTCACCCAGCACATCATGAATATCCAACCAATGGAGCTTAAAGCTGAAGACCATCTATCTCTTCAGACTGAGAAAAGTATCTCTGGGACCAACTTTCAGCTGATTTTGACCCGTGGCAGAGCACAGCCACTAATAACCGGATAAATGCTACTCTCGGCTCATGTAAACAGACATGCATAACAGCTGAGACACGTTATTACTCTAAGCTACATCTCTATCAGGTTTTATGACTGAGGGGTGTCACAAACTTTATCTGTCCCAAGCTGTCCTGAGGCTTCCCATACTGCAATGGTCACGTAAAAACTCACCACGCTGCTAAGGCGTGCGGTGAGGAGCAGCATTTCTAGTGAAAGGCCTAACTTGCTGGAGGACGCAGATTTGAAGGTGAGAAAGGCCCATTTAAAAATGGGATACAGCCAAGGAAATTTTTTGTCTTCAATTCCTGCTTCGGCTGTTTTTTTTTTTTCCTGAGCCACAGCGCCAATTCTATGAACCTGTTCTTTGACATAGGATGGGATGTGACTGGCAGGAGTTCACAGGGGCTGGGAAGCAGTCCCAGAGCTCAGGTACACTTCCCAGTGCATCTTTACACTTTCCAATTTTATTTTTATTTTTTTTAAACTATCTATTTGGGAATTTGCCTGGCTGTCCCTTCCAGCCACTGAAACTTCTTTGTCTGCTAAAGACCCCACTGCTGCCAGCCTGAATCCACCTTCCCAGATGGGCGC